>NC_051160.1:88514209-88602928 GCF_013339745.2 Dermacentor silvarum
AACGTCCGAGGCGGCTGAAGTCTCTACAAAATAAACCAGCATAATGTTATCGACATTTCCAAAACATTAGGCAGGGAAGAAATAGGCATGCTTAACAAGGGCATAAACTCTTGTCCCACAAACAACACAATAAATGAATTCGAGCTTCACAAAGACTTTTCAGAATTTGCTCGACGAATGCGTATAAGGCGTTTTTTCGCAGACAACGCATCAGACACGAAGATGACACCACTTAGAGCCCAAACCACTTAGACTCCTGAAGGAGAACTAGCCGTAGAACTCGCTGCATTTTCCATATAACTCAGTGCTCCGTTTTCCTGTATCCATAGACCGAGTATACGAGCTTTTGATGCCTCCTTCATTGTTTGCCTCCTAGAGGAAGTTTTATTGACGCCTATCGTCCTCTAGTGTATAAGGCGCTCTCACTCTAATTTGTTCGGACTCCTACGGGGCAAAATTCATGCCAGATTTCGCAACATGGTCCTCTAGGATCCTAATTGCCTTCTTGAGGGTGAGCGCCAGCTGCACTGTTTCACTTTGTCTCATGGCGATTCTTGTACCCATAGTATTGACGGCCTCAACAGTGGTACACAAAGCTGACATGCCAAAGACGCCGACAACTTAGGATCAAATCAGGAAAGGTCATTTGGCGTAGGCCTTGCCATACTCGCGAATTTGGCATGTCCTTCAGGCTGATGAATAGACAGTACGTGTGTCGTCCTGTATACAAGCTGCATCCTTCTTCCTTGTCACAATATTGCTGCAGCCTCAAAGCGTTCTCATGAAGGTTCTGGTTTGAAATGCGTAAGCATTGCTATGCTCACCCAACGAGAAAGAGCGTCCGTGCGTTTTAAGGTAGGGTCTGTGCGGCCCCGCCATACGCAGACTGCGCCGGAAAATGACTGGTCCCGGTTGACAATCATTCGACGCGGATGGATAGGGCGCTAAAGAGCGATACCTGCTTACAATGATCGGAAGGCCATCAGCGCACCGGCGCCGCTAGCCTCCAATAGTTTACTTACCTCATCGATTCACCTTGCACCGCCATCCGCAGCAGTTCATGTCGCCGCAGTGCTGTCGTTTCTACTGGTGGGATGAAGTTTCATAAAAACGACAATGATACCGGGCTGCATGGACATGAGTAAGTAGCACATTGCTTACGCATACACTGGCAACTACCAGATAGGGTTCCAGCTTTATTTTTATTGTGCGATGGTTCCGAACTAACATTGCCACTTTAGAGAGGTACGGAGTTATGCTTTTCAAGACGACGAGGGTTTCTGATAAGGTGCACTGTCATTGGAGGTTAATAATTTAATGACACTGTTAAGTTCACCAGTTTATTCTAATGCGCTAAGAGAACGCATAGAGAAGTGTTTATATCTCACACTTCTGGCGTCTTTCTTCTTCGCGTAGACTTAGAATCGCTATGTAATTTCATGAGAAGACATTGTTACAGTCAGTAACAGATGAAAAAGTACGTCAGCACATTTAATGAGTCAGTGGTTTCAAAACTGCAGTTCAGATAAGGTTACTTACGCATCTGTATTCGCGATGTTCCGCACAGTGCAACTAGTTGACCTATGCTTTACTGACTCAGCGTGGCTTCCGAAGCCATGATTTCGCTCATATTTACGAGACTAGAGCGTTTCAGCAGCTGTACTTGTGGATCTTGGAACCCGCTATTCGTTTTGTAATTAGAAACAAGAACATTTTTGGCGTACGATTTCTTCATCATTGTTCTTCACGGGCCTTAAAGCATGACTAATTGACCCACGCTGGTCTGACTCAGCAAAACTTTCTTTTTGATCGAATGTTTGCCCTACGAGGCGACAACGTATCATCAGAGGTACTTTTGGATCTGAAATAGTGACAGCATTTTCGACTGCATGTTGAAAACAGGGTAATTTTCGTTATGATATAATCCTAAATAAGTTCGTGGTTTTACAGACAATTAATTTATTCGCAATGGTAGACTCACGTTGGCGTTTCGCCACAGGCTACAACATTTTCATAAAACTAGCAGTTTATTCGACATACAATTAAAAGCTAACTAATATATCATGGATTCCAAAAAATATCTGTAACTATAGCTCTGCACAGTTCTTTGTCCATGTACAATGTGTGCGCGTAGACGACTACACAGAATATAGGCTTAGCGGAACTGTGCCTTCTAAACGGGGAAGCAAATCTTTGAAAATTGAATAACCGTACAATCACAATGTTTTGATAATATTACCATTAGGAATATCTATACACGACAAAACCAAAACGACACCTACAAACATAAATAGTTCTGCAGTGACCAACAGAGTACATGCGCAGACCCACATTACTCTTTTTTCGCTTACCTAATAATAAAGTTGAGCGGCAGACAACAAGCATTTGCACGCTGTTTCCTATAGCGATCCGATTGCTCACGTATTCTTTGCGACATACGTATCCTTATTAAATTAGAACACTAATCTTTATGACAGTCTGAGAATATCATTCTTTTGCATTGCCATATTACTCGGTGCATCGGGATTAGGTAAAGATTTACCACTCGAAAGTTGTTTTGTCAGGTTTCCTCTGAGCCATTTGGTCATCGTGCGTAGGCCGCTAGCTTGAAAGATCAAGCAACTTTTTATGTTGTTTCAATTTGAGATGTTCGTTGATATTTGAAAAGGTAGCTTACCAATGGTTAAGTAGAGGCAATTGTTGACCGTGAGGCCCTTCGATTGCAAATGTAATCGCAACACGCCCGATACCATCCTTTGATTCGTCTGCTTAAATTTCCCGAAATTCCGCGAACTTACATATTGGGTATTCGCTATTCGTAAATGAACATCTTTACACTCGAATAGAATATACTTCAAACTTCGACATACTAGAGGATGTTGGATACCTTCAGTGCGGGTGGGTAAAAGGTGATGTGATTTTTATTTAAAAGCCGGCGAACATTTCCCATCAGTGACAGGTCGTGGTAGATAGCAGTTTTAACAGCGGAGCTGTTTAACCCGGCCGTAATTTGTAGCGCGTTAAAAGAAAAAAAAAGTGGATGTGGGTCGATCCTGGCGGTAGTGCAGAAAGGGTCCAAGCGCAATGGCACATACCCCTGTGAACTAGCGAAGCTGAGCCTGGCATAAGTCTAGCTAAGTTTAGTTGGGACAACTGAAGCTGAGTCACTCATCGATAGCCAATCAATAGCCAATCCATAATCGACAATTAGTAAATAAATTCTGGAAAGTGCTGGGAATGACTTGGTAGTGCTTAGGCTACCCCAAAGGTCAGTACTAGCTAGGTGCCCATTAGCTCCGCTGTCTCTTTAGCATTGCGCCTCCAATGCAAGCGACGCATTTTTTTTTATTATCGAACCATCAAGACCTAATCAGCATTACAGAGGGTGATGTGTACATGGCTTGCAAACCAGTAAATTATGAATTAAAGGGGTCGTAAAAAGAAAATGGAGCGGCCCGGTTGTAATTTTCGCTGCCTCAATAAGCATTAGACATGCTTATTCCTCAATATTTCGGCGCGATATTCAGTCTACAATTAATAACGCCCGTTTGAAACTTTCGCCTTCTTGCGCTCCTAAAACTACCATGGGGCACCGCAGGCCGGCATACGGACTAATCAGTAACATCAGCTTAAGACATTTGAAAACGTAAACATGTTAACTTTCGTTTGCTCTCAAATAATAGATGTATATGAAAGCTAGAAAGTAAGAAAATCGTACGTCAATTTTTCTGCCCACAATAGGGACCGGGCGCGGCATGAGTTCGGACCGGTGGTGCCTTCATGCGGCGCCGCCTCGAAAGTAATGGCATGTGGCGGGTGGACCGGGCGCAGAAGGCGCTGCCACCAGCCACGTCCATTTAGTATGTTCCGCCGTTTCCTTTTCTGTTTTGCGTTACCTAAATACTACATGAAACCAAATCTGATCAAACATGCTGGGTTTTGGGTGCACGAAAAGTTAGTGAAACCTGACTGAAGATGGTTAGGCCACACAGTTCACTCGTTTTTCATCGCGGCATCACGTTTTTCAGGAGGAAAGACTGTATATGGGTGGTCTGTAGGCCACAGCACGTACAGTGCTCAGCAAATAAAACGCGATACGCGAAGCGGATGGTCGCCAGCACTTTTTGCACCGACTGTAAGCGCTGGGAAGACCGAACTGGTGCATCGTGATGAACAGTGAAACCGACAACCTTTATGACGCATTGTGAGAGCATTTGGTCCCACGGCGATCACCTAGCGCTCACCTATGGCGAAAGCGGGGGAAGCCGCGCGCTCCGAGTATCGCGCTTCAATCGCTGATCACTGTACGTACAGTCAACTACAAAGTTTTAAGCGAGCACAAGGTCTGAGAAAAAGATCAAAATTTGCGCAGCCTAGTATTCGCATTTGCAACCTCTACCAGTATATATGAACAACATTGTGATGCTCGGTTTTACTACTACTGTTAGAGGCTGCTCGGGAGTTGAACGTTTTCTGAGATCCCGTGGTCCGTAAACACTTGTGGAAGACTGTAAGCTTTCGAGGCTGCTTTGCTATAATGGTCAAGTTGTTCTAACATAATAAAAGAGCCGTTGGTACGCAAGAGCTTCGTGTCCCATGTGATCATGTGAAATGTCTGTCTTCGCTTTCACGTATGTAGCGGCTCCGGAGCTTGGGCACCGAAGGCGAACACTATGATTTGTAGTCGTCAGTGTCTTGTAAGTGTATTAATCTTTCCATTATAGGGTATATTTTCCTTACTCGCGCTTTCCAACTCTGGTACGTCCGGTAGACGACTGCGTGCTCTGCATCGACAGCGAACGCAAACGCAAGCCGCGTGTTTACAATCTCCGCCAGCAACGGCTCTCGTCGCGCTACGCTGTGTGGAATGGACAATGACTGAAGATTGAGATAGTTCATAAGACATTAAGAAAGGCGAATCATTCCAACGATAAAAATAATTACAACGAACAGAGAACGGGAACTCACTGACACATGTGCGATCGGTGAAGCAGCTCAAGAAACAGAAAAAGGAGGGTTACGTCTTCTGTTTTTTTTTGTCCTTAATTTTTGAGTTCTTCGCCTATTTCCATGAATAAATACGTGACAATGTTAACGCGCAAAACAAAATGCCATCTGGAATATAACCACCGGAGTTCCACGTCGTAGCTTGCGACGGTGAGCTGCGTTATATACTTTACCTGGAAAAAAAAATTATGGGGTTTTACGTGCCAAAACCACGATCTGATTACGAGGCACGCCGTAGTGGTAGACTCCGGAAAATTTTGACCACCTGGGGTTCTTTAACGTGAGCCTAAATCTAAGTACATGGATGTTTTCGCATTTCGCCCCCATCGAAATGCGGCCGCCGTGGCCGGGATTCGATCTCGCGACATCATGCTCAGCAGCCCAACACCATAGCCACTGAGCAACCACGTTGGGTGTATACTATATCTGGCGCTATGAATGTGATCTGCCTCGTACAAGTGACGACCTTTCTCAAAAGTAAACACACGAAAATGCGTTTTCGGGTACGTGAGCCTTTAAAATGCGCAGTGCGAAATCACTGGAATTCGCACTGCACATTACATATAATATATAATACAGACCAGCAAGACATGATACTGAATTTTCAAGGAAAGTAAATATACTTATTCCATGCTAGCATACAGGAATACATAATACGTAAAAAACAAACTAAAACGCGCAATCACCAAACACATTTATAAGTACACAAAAATTTACATTTCCTACAAAAGTATGTTTTCTTTTAAATATAACTTATCAAATCTGTCCTGTATACAGGGTGTTTCTGTACACTTGGGCCAAACTTTAAAAATATGCAAATACTCCGTAGGTGGACAGAA
Source organism: Dermacentor silvarum (assembly GCF_013339745.2). Taxonomy (NCBI): domain Eukaryota; kingdom Metazoa; phylum Arthropoda; class Arachnida; order Ixodida; family Ixodidae; genus Dermacentor; species Dermacentor silvarum. Next base: position 88,520,056 of record NC_051160.1, read on the forward strand.
CCAAGGTAATGTTTTTGCCGTCGCTTGGAGATAGACTAAGAACGACAGAAAGCTGAGCTAGTTGGTACGGATTCATAATGCAAAAAAGGTAGGGCGTGCAGACCCCGACACAAGACAAGTGGACAACACGAACGCCGACTATCAACTGAAGGAATCACTGAGGCAAAAAAAGAAAGCAGACAAGAACTCATCTGCGCATGCAGTTTTGTCAAACTCATCATATGCGCAGATGAGTTTTGTGTCTTCTTTCTTTTTTCGCCTCGGTGCTTCCTTGAGCTTATAGTCGGCGTTCCTGTTGTCCACCTTTCTTTTGTCCATGTCTGCACACTTTATCTTTTTTGCATTATGATAATAGACTATTTCTGTATTCCACCTAATTAGATAATTAATCTTAATTATTTATTCAACTTCTCAATTATTATAATTAGATCACAAGTGTCAATTAGAAAATTGTATGGAGCAACATGAGAAACTCCCGATACAATTTTGTGTTGCTCAATACGTGCCACACAAAAGTGTCTTTCCGAGTGAGAAAGATGCCCGCGAATACACGTAAAGTACCTCGAGTGGCCAGTCGCACGACAATTTTGTGTGTATTCGCAGGCTTATTTCACGCTTGGAAAAAATTTTATGTTGCATGTATTGAGCAACAGTAAGCTGTATTGGGAGTTTCTCATGTTGCTCTACAATTTTCTCATTGACACTTTTCATCTAATTATAATAATTGATAAGTTATAAATAATACAAATTATCTAATTGGGCGGAATACAAAAAATAGTCTGAGTATCTCCAAGCGACGGCAAACAATATTACCTTGGTTCTGTCCAGTTACGTAGCATTTGCATATTTTTAGAGTTTGGCTTAAGTTAACTAAAACAACCTGTATATATGGTAACACTGAAAGAGCCTGAGTTTGGTGCGACTGAAAGGAATACATTTTCAATATTAAATTACAACTACAAAAATTCTAGTTTTGATGGCCTTGAAAAAAATGTATATTTCGAAAGTCTATTAGGAAAGTACATGAAGTGCAGAGCATACACACAAGAAACACTCTTGGTATTTTGTACACCGGTGTCATGGCAAATCATTGTGATAAGTTCATTTGGAAAGTCGATATAAAGCTTGACTGGCCAACATTTTTGATATACTGAAACAATATATATTCCACACATGAAGTTGCTTTAAATAAGGTTTGAGCTAGGAGCATCATTATGAATTTTCGCTCCTCAACAACGTTACTTGAGCACGAAATCTTTTTCCCGCCTAAATCTTTTTTTTAATGTAAATAGTAAATGTAAATATTCTCTGAGCTAAAAATGCTGTATAGCAGATTTTACAATTACCATCATGGTTTGCTTAAATTTTTGTAACGCGAAGGCATTGCATGGTCTGTTATAAAATATGTTGCTTGAAAATGGTTTTTTAACACGAAAGTGTTTTATGCCGGGGTCCACCAAGACTTCACTGACGTATTTCCGTCACGGAAATACGCCATACGGAAATACGGAATGATGTTCTTACAATGTACACGAACATAATACAAAGAAAGAAACCAGAAGAAAAAGTTCCACAAACATGCAAAATTTGGAAATCGAACCCACGACCTCTCGGTCCGTGACGATAGATCGCCGAGCGTTTAACCCATTGCGCCACAAACGCATTTGCAGAGAGCTACACAGAGGCGCCTTATATATCTAACACTCCTCCGTGTACCCGCGCTCTTGCTCGGGGCGGTGCCGCCGCCTACGAGCAGAAAAGAGAAGTACTGCATTATGACACTAACGCGCACCGACAGTGAACGCTTCGGTGGTCTCAGCACTACGACGCCTCGATGCCAGCATTCGAAGGGACGCTGGCATCAAGAAGCACTACCAACGCCACCTAGGTGGCGTTCACCGTACTCAGCACAGCGGAGCGTGGCCTCCGCAATTAGCTCTGAAAATGTTTCTGAAGTTGATCGCGGAGGCTGCAATTACGACGCGCTGTACGCGCTGATTTGACTCGGTGACGATTCAGTTACGTGCTTTGTCTTGCGCGTTGTATTAGTGTGTCAGTTACGTGCTTCGTCTTTCGCGTTGTGCTAGCGTGTGCAGCGTAGTGCAGCTTCCATATGCACGACGGTTGCTCATGGTCATCTTTTCTACTGCCAGGCAAAAGCCTAAATATTCCACATTGATTACGGTTTAGCTGCAAAGCACCGTATTAATGGGGCCCTATTAAAAACAAACTACTGTTCATTAGGGTACTTTGCTGGCCACATGCGCACGAAGTTAATATGCATTGCCAATTTTAAAATTATTTGTACTTGGAGCGGTTATGGAAGATTAGTGCTTGTAGCATGTAAGTACATAAATTACCAAATAATGTTCATTAAATCAGCCATACTCTGGTTACTGAATGAAGCTTCCAATGTGCGCATTCACATTTTTTAAACACAAGCCGCCATGCATCAGCCAGTCATGCATAAATAAATGTTAAACATCAAGCTTATTATTCTCCAACAAGAAATGATTGTATCAAACAGTGTAAGAATATTAAACAGCATATATTAGTCGATTCAAATTAGAATAAAGTACATACGTCTGAGCTGTAAGAATGTAATTTATGCTGGAAGTCACCTTTAGCTTTCATAAAAGCGAGAATACTGTTCACGGTTAACCACAAGGAACAGGGACCCCATTGTCTGAGCATCTTGACCATAAGTGCAGAAGATGGCTGTGCTGGAATCCTGCTTTCTGCATTAGCAAAATAACAACAGAATCATGAGAGTTGACTCTACATTTCTTAGGATCCTATACACTGCGGGGAATTTGATAAGGCAACAAGCTTCTGAAAACAACACTCCTAATTATTGTGACCGAACGCAAGGCACAACTTAGATAATTGCGCATGACAAATGAAAGGTAGGAAAAATTTCCAGTTTTCAAATTTAGGAACCGCGATCACTAAGTCATCGTGAATACAAAATGGCACACAAGCAAAAATGAATATAGAGTAGTCTTTTTTAACTACGGAAAAAGAAGAGCATAAAATATAATAACACTACCAACGACATCTCTCAACAATGGGTATTTCTCCTGGAGCATGGATGTGACCACAATAATGTGACTGCAATAAAATCTGCAATGTAGCTGTGCATTACACTTCAGAAGCACTGCTGCAGAAGACTTCATGGGAGAAGGCACAATAAGACTGCTATCCTCTAGGCATGAGAAAATAGTTGTTTTTAATGCAACACTTATACACTTAGAGACGAAGATTGCTATTGTTCAGAGAGAGGTGGACAACAGATGAAAATGAAGAAACCCCCAACTGCATTCTGACCTGCCCTGCATTGCAGTAGCAAAGCAGTACTTGTATCCTGCCCAACAACCTCCAACTCTCCACTGCAATCTATAAAGCCTTTTCTGTATACTTCATTATTTTTATCTATTATTGTGTATTTCTTTACTGACTGAGTAAAAATAAGTGTTTCAGCACATTTCCCTGGAAAATATAGCACGTTCTGTCAACTATTTTCTGCCCTTGATTCAATGTGCTAGCTCGGCAAGACACTGACAAGTACTAGTCCCTTATTTATACTTACAATCCTTCCTTATTCTCCCAATTTCTACTTCATGCTCTGAGCAGTGATGTACGTCCTTTACGCTGTTTATGTTGGATTTCTACAATTTACGTGGCCCTTCAGTATTGTTGCTGCTCAACTAGAGCCTAAATTTCCTGCTGTCTCCTAAAAGCACCATCTTTATTGGATGACATATCTTACATTTGCCCCTCACTGTGGGGGAGTTTATTTAAGTGCTGACCTATTTACTAAACCGCCGTGCCACAACCATTTCTCATCCTGTGTTGCCACTACATGCACGAGTCACAATGCCTGCAAATTGGCTCCCTGCCCCACCCTCTCAGATTCCAGGTCACTCTCTCTCCTAAATGTACATTTTGCCACCTGGAGAATATTCAAAAGCATTGCATCCGCATGAAAAGTGCTCCTGTTATTCTTTTTTTCTCTTCTGTAATGGCTTTGTTAAATCAAACATGCTTGTGATTTTCATGAGCAGCTCAGTAAACGAAAGGTTTTCAACTACCATAAGAGGCCGTGGTTTTTTACAATGTCTTCAATTCCCTTGCAGTCTAGATTGTAATCAAGCGCATTTTGATTTTCATAATGTTTTCAAAAAAATAAGAACAGCCCAAATTTTAAGGTTGTGATAATTACGTGAGAATTAAAGGTAGATGAGTTTAATGCAATGAGCAAATAAGAAGCGCATTGCAGAGGGTAACCAAATATTCCTTTCCTGCAAATAAATTGGTAGGAGGAGGGTAATTTGAAATGAGCGCTGAATGCACAATACAGAATATCATACGGAAATGCCCCAATCTGTGAATATCCTTGCACAAAAGAAAAACTTAAATATGAAAGGCAATGATGAAATTGCAAGTATATAGTTCGGATTACCAGTCATATCCGCAATGTGCATTGTCGGCAATATCTAAAACTGCACACGCACAACTGCACAAAATATCAACTTAAGGCTGCCAAAGGAGCCTCACAGTACTAAATGGAAACTTGGCTCAGAATATTAGACTACACGCCTATATCTACTTACAATGTTGTCTTGTCTGAAGGCAAACATAAGTGGTTTGCCCCTGATGGGTTTCTGATGGAGAGCACAAAGGCTGGGAATTGTGAGACTCCTGCAGTCATCTGGATGACCTGCAAGAAAGGACATTCTAAGTTCCACATAAACAAATGCTACCAGAACGAGAGACAAGATCACTGGCAATAAGGCTGATTTTGGTTTGCAAGAGAAAAATCAAAGTATGGACTCGGTGCAGCTTACTGAGAAACAAAAAACAAGCCTCATACCACAGATGCTGCAGTGAGAGTTCATGGCATTGAAATTTCCGCACCCATGTATGCTTGCCTGCTCATACACTGCTGGCAGTGCTGTGCCAACGCAATTTCCATTGCTTAATATTTCATTTTGTGCTCTCTAAGTTTATTACCAGCTGTGAAAGTGGCTGCAAGATTTCTTAAGTTGAATGTAAAGATCTTAGTGCCACATTGCAAATCTGTACTCGACCACACTAGTGATTTGCACGACTATGCTGGCTATAAATAGTTTTAATGAAACAAATTTGATTAATTATTGGGTTTCCTTGGCGATTCTGGCCAACCAGCACCAGTGAGTTATAAAATTCAGTGGCAACTCCGTGGTAAATGCAAGAAGAATGCGTTAAAATGTCGCAACTCCTTGCAGGTCTCAAAGCCATTATTTAAACCACGTTCACCACATTGCGAAGTGTTGTTCAACAGGTCACTTTACTCAAGTCCAACCCTTTCGAGCAGCGAAGTCGAACACACACATACACACACCTGCACCACATGACTCGCTTTCAACACTTAACACACATACGCTTTTTTTACACTTTGACACTCCTACTGATAAAGCATAAAAAAACTTTTATGGGACTCATTGCAACCTTCTCAATCTAAACCTCCAGCTCAATCAAACACATTGTCGAGTGCCAGGGCATGGTTTAAAAATTCCATTTTTACGAATTATAATTGGGCTATAGGGGACAACTTTCGAAGGGCATGCGAACCACTCAGAGAGACCTAAAGCTTAGCGCTTCATATCCTCAAATTATTAAAATCTGCTGAAACCAATTGCTATATACGCGGGACATCACAAATAACCAGCTATTCACAATTTAAGCAGTTGTCTCCTTGAATTCGGGAGTGTTACGTGTCAAAACAACAATGTGATTAAGGGGCACGCGCTAGCGGGTGACTCCCCAGGTGGTCCAAATTTCCGGAGTGCGTCATAATGAGATCGTGCTTTGGCACGTAAAACCCTATAATTTGTTTTATATAGCGCGTGATTCTGGGTTGATTCTGACCACGAAGGGCTTTTCAACGTGCCCCAATGCACAGGACACGGGCGTTTTTTGCAGTTCGTAGGCAAAACGCCACCTCCTATAAGCAGTTGCCTACTTCAAGGAAATGTGGGCTAACCCAAGGTATACGTTTCACGATCGTAATTAGTTGAATCGTGGGCTCTACACACATTGTGCCCATGGTGACCTTGGAGAGAGGTAATTGGCTAGTTCCTGGTCAGTAAAGTACATATTTTACAGTTTACTTCCGGCGTGATTATTTGCTTTCTACGTCGGATGCATGTTCTTGTGATGAAGCACAGCTTGTGACAGGCTTAAATTGCAAGCTCTGCTAGAGCTGCGCCGCTTGCATCCAGCCTGTTATCAACCTTTACCATGCAACTAGTTGTTGCTACAGTCCTTAGTCGCTATTCTGGATGCTTTATTCACCGAATCGCCGTAGTTGAAAATTCAATGAGCACTGCCTTCCACAATAGTAGTTTGATTACAGATGTTTGCGTGTGCGAAAAGAGCAAGATCAGGTGGTCGTCTGTTCATGCTGTGTCGCCCTTTGTGCAAGGTTCTTACCTTGTTTTGTCGAGGCGAAGCCTATAATCCAGAAGCGTTCGAAGAGCTACGGACGAGTGCGACTTCGTCGAGGCACCGCGTGTGAAAATGCCCTTGCTCAGTAATGCACATGGACGGCTGCCACCGAATCGCCGCCTGGATCTCTGGGCAACAGATGCTCCCGAGAGCGGTCAGCATCTGCACGCACTGCCCGCAGGTGCACCTATTCGGATGTTTAGGTTAGCAATTGCACACTCCTCGCAAATTACTCCATGTAGGCTACATGACTCGGTCGTACCAGTGCGTATTCCCGAGACGATCGGGTTCAGGAGGCTGATGGTCGGTACTTCCGCAAGCGGAGGTTCTGCCGCGGGGTCTCGACAGCACTGCTTCCCGGGTGCAGGCTCCGTCTTCGCCGTCATCGCCGCCGCTGTCTTTCTCTGGCGATGGCCGATCTCGCACTCGTAAAGGTTTGTCGCCGTACGGGTCAAAGCCTAAGAGCCGACTCCATTCTAACAGAAGACCCTGCAGCTCAGGAAGATCGGCCATTCGTTAATTGCTCGGTTTATGTGCGTGACGTCTTTACGGCTCCACAGTCGAATCACTATCATGCTCCGAAACTCGGTCAACTATGGCTCAACAGGCCTCACTGCGTAGCTCTTTGTGTCGACGAAATAAATTTTTGACTGGCTGACTAAGATGACGCGACCTGTAGAGTTGAGGGGAACGCGCACTTGGAAATCGAAATTGCGCTTTTATCGCTATTAAATCAACCCGGCAGATAAAACGAATCAAGGTATATTATAGAATGGAGTAGTTGACATTAAGCGGAAGAAATGGAGCTGGGCAGGCCATGTAATGCGTAGGATGGATAACCGGTGGACCATTAGGGTTACAGAATGGATACCAAGAGAAGGGAAGTGCAGTCGAGGTCGGCAGAAAACCAGATGGGATGATGAAGTTAGGAAATTTGCAGTTTCTCGTTATAAGCTGGTGGGACATGTTGGCATTCTGCAACATGCGAGGTAACTCCTGCTGGGGAGAAGGAACACTTCGCTTAGAGCTGTTAGGTGTCTCAAAACGCTGGCGGGCCAGCACCGTCAGTATGGTTCCATGCATCACTCCTCGACGGTGCTCGAGATGAGACCGAACACCCACTGAAACATGTGGCTATATTGATTCAATGCTAACGAATTACCCTCGACAGCCATCGTGAGATGGGTTCTGTCCGAATTTTTTTTCTCATCGGTTCACTGAGCGACCTGTCCAAGGCAGACTGGTCGAACGATGGCCAGCAGGCTGATTTTGCCGAGGTTGCCGTCATGACACCCTGTCACACTGCGGTTGCACCGTTTTCTGTATATTATGATAAAATAGCCTCAGCGACACGGTCTGGTGACTAACTCGCCGATCGCCATCGTCTAGTGTAGGAAGTCAGGCATGCGCTGCCATGGCAAGCAAAAGACACTGGACACTTAAAGAAGGCTTTGTCAACAACGTGGTCAATAAAAGCTCTCACTCGCACATACAGCGCACGGCGCACGGCGACGATGTTATCGAGTTTGACCTTTATACGGAACATCGTGGCGACTGCGATGACAACAGGAGAAATGCGCTTCGAGTGTCCATATAATTGCTATCGCAATAAAAATAGGGTGACAATAATGATGCTGATGATGATGTTCGCATGTAAACTATCGTTCGTGCTGACCTGTTGCGTCTCTGATCTTAGCGAAATGGGCAGCAAACAAGAGCATGATAGAAGCAACGTGACGAAACTGTACAAAAGCAAAAAGGGACGCGCACAAAGCGCTACTGGGCACAGTTTCGGCGCACTACTTCCGCCATCCTCATGGCAAACCAACTCGCTGAATTGTAAGTTGCATTAAGTGAATGTCAAGCTGACCTCCAACCTATGATGCCTATGATTTCCCGCTGGACCTTATCTCGTGCACAATCAATTTTCTACTCCTGCAACAAGTGGTGTCTCTAGGAGCTAGCGTAGATCACGCGAACAAATAGACTCGGTCCATCGAATTTGTTTAGAGGTTCTTCTAACCAGCAGTGCGAACGATTGCAATAAGCTTTCACGTAGTACCAATAATAAAAAGGGACCATGTAAACAAAACCCACTGGAAGAAAAGCAAGCTTTATTATAAAATAGTGACCTAGCACTGTAGGCGGGCGGTCATATAAGGTGAATACCATGAGTCGAGCTCGCCATTGTTTCGTAAATGAATTAAGAATTATCGCTGGGGCTCACTGTAATTTCGGATCCTATAACACAATTGCCGCTGCGGGCTTCCTCTCTAATTAGTACCAGCGTTCGCAAAATTTTGGACAATGCAAGCGCCTTTTCCTTCGAGTGATTACGCGATTATAGAAATATTGAGGTGAAAATTGTTCCAAGAAATTCATGGAGATCCAGCGCATTGATGAAGTCGGTGTAATCGAAGCTTTCGTAAATCATCAAGGCCAAATAGTGCATTACCATACGAGACGAGCTAAAGGTTGCAGTGACGCTCGCATTCCTCAGCCATCATGATTTTCTTTGCAGAGCAATTGGAACTTAATTGTCGAGCAAACGGTGTTCAATCACAAGATACGACTTGCTTGACCTATGAGAAACGCTCCTCATCGCTGCAGTACGATGAGGCACGCACAGCGACCTGCAGCTACGAACTCGTCCCAAAAGTTCTACGCTATCGTCTGAAAACGCCCGAGCTCACTTTTAATGCGTTTATAATTCTCTGAGAACTAACGACGATTTCTCGTGACAGTCCAACCATTCTTGGGGCCCGATCCGAAAACTGTGCAGTCTAAAAAACGGTTAAACTCACACGGTGATACTTCAGCACATTGTGCTGGAACCGGTAGTACTTAAGTCCCTAGATTTTCCGCTCTTTTTTTAAGTATATATAGCGACATCTACCTCCTCCCCCGACCCCCTCTCACACGCAGCCAGCGTCGGCCGCCATATTCTTCATAACCTACTGAAGCGGCGCATCCGCTTTGATAGCATCCGACCGTTAATGGCTGCTGCTGCACCGCATGTGTCAAATATAATCTTCAGGCATGGGGTCAGACAACCAAACACGAAGCCAAAAGCGGCTTAGTAGTGCACTTTTGAAGCCGGAACGCGAAATTGTCGCCGCAATTGTGAACCGTTCTCAACGGATATTTACAGGCGGACGCCTGCCGCGTTGTATTGCAGTCGACCAAGACGACGCCTGCCGCGTTTGTGCGGTCGCGCCGATCGCAGGAAATCCTTCGCACACGGAAAAAAAAAACTAAAATATAAACGCGCATAGAAACATTTCTCACTATAATGCGTCTTCAGCCTGCCCTGAAGTTTGCTTCTGAACCGCGTCTCAGACCCGTCTCGGTGCTGTTCTGGTCCCCAGCATAAGCAGTGTCACATCTAAACGAACGCTACGGGCGACTTCGGTGGATAATGTGCTCACTCTGGCCAAGACTGTCCGGCGACGATGGCTACGTTCAAACTCGGTCCTCAGGGAGAACGTATTGCTTCAGTTTGGCGTTCCGGGATGAAACGTCTCTGCCACATTGAGCTGCTGGTAGTAAACTTCTCGAGCGAACTTCGGGGCTATGTCAGCGGTGATGTCAATAGACATGCTCCTGTCTTCAAAGTGGCGCATACGTCAAATGAGCCTTACTTTTCGTACATACAGGACGCGCTGGCCTTTTGTCTAAAAGCTGACCAGATGTCCGAAGCTGAAAAGATTGTCCACATTCTGAAGGGTATCGTAGACGACGCGTTCAATCTGCTCGTCTTGACCAACGTTACTAGTGTTGAGAGTGTGATCGAAGAGGGCCTGTCGTCTAAAGCAATTGAAATACCCCTTAACGAAACGTTACCTCTACACACAAACCACCGCATCACGAGTGCTCTGCACGCATTGTAAACGAATGAACCCGTGACGCATGCGCCCAAACAATGCCGGAATGAACATCCCTGCATTCTTGGGCTAACGGTAAGGAAAGAAGGCTAAGCTATAGAGTCTTTAAGACATTTCATCCATGGGTTATGCCATCCCTTCTAAAAAAACGCTTCATACTTACGGCGAGATGGTAATTCATCATCTGTGTAGCTTCAGAATTGTTTAGTGTTAGACTGCTTCGTGCTGCAAACAAAGATGGAGAAAGCGTTCATATGTTTCCCGTAATTATTTCGTGACTCACAAGGAGCGCCTACGAAAGACGACTACAAAATGAAGTCTTTCATCATCAGGGCGCGTGTGCAAAGAGGGCCAGCGTTGGATCTCTATCAGAATGGCCCAGCCGATATTCGATCCACGCTGTTAATATCAGGCCATGATTGGGCCAGGGATCAGAACGGCACAGCCCATATTGGAACCACGCTTTTAACCTTAGGCCATCATTCGGCCAGGAACAGCCCATACATATCGAACGTTGGCACTAGCTGACGTGCCACCTGGGCTGTAAAACAAGTTGACGTAAAACAGGTTATGTCTTGAGCGCTACATTCTCAATGTAACATAGACGTCGCCCAAGTTGGGGTGACGACTACTTTCTAATCCGGTGTCATCATCACAGATGCCCAGTTCTCCAACAATTAGACGATGGCCCACCCAGTGACCATTCTTGGCAGAAAAACGGTTAATGACATCAAGAAATAGATAAAAAGACAGGCGGACAGAAAATAAGAAGCCCCCGGAAAGAATATCAGGTAGCCAAATGTTTCCAATCGCATTCTGTAATGAACTTTTATTCTTTTTTTTCTTGCTGGTTGTTCACTAAAATTACGTAGAATCTTTCAAAGTTCTGTTTTTGACGTCCAAATACCGGAATAAAATTCTGTGTTCCTTTCTGTGGGCGATACGGAAGCGGGGGAAGGAAGTAGCCCTAAGTATACCTACAATTCTTGGCAGTAATGCCAGCTACCTACCACTGAGCCAAACAAGGGGACGCCGGAGGACTGCTAAGAAATAACTTCTGTGAATTGTTTCTGCAGATTACTGCTACAAACTATTATGTACAACCAAGACTGGTTGTTCCAACCTTGCTGCCCGGGAAAATTAAATTATCAATTTCCTCCGAATGAGTCAGTCCGAGTGAACCGTCGACGTGAAGCCGCAGCGAAAGAGGTGTGTTTGTTGCCGCCACATATGGGCTTTAAAGGAACACATATTTATCATCTGCTCAAACACTTGGCTCCTTCTCTTTCCGGACATGGCTAAGCCACACACTGCTAAGGGCAGGAGGGTCCTATTCCCGTGTGCCTGGGTACATGGTGTCAAAACGCGTCAAACGCCTGCTGACGCAGCGAGCAGAAGCAGCTGTGGAAAGTGACGAGCGGTGCCTGGCGCCCAATTATTGCACTAATGAGCACACGCCAATTGCGGGTTAGCTGCGCCTCTAGCGCGTGAAGGAGGCGGAGCTTCGGACTTTGCTTCGGGTAATGCGGCCTGATGATGAAAGACTTCATTTTATGGCGTCTTTCGCAGGCGCTCCTTGTGAGTCACGAAAAAATTACCGGAAATATAAGAACGCTTTCTCCACCTTCGTTTGCAGCACGAAGCGTCTAACGCTGATCAATTCTGAAGCAACACAGATTATCAACTACCATCTCGCCGTAAGTACGAAGCTTTTTCAGAATGGATGGCATAACCCATAGATGAAGTGTCTTAATCACTCTATACCTTCACCTCCTTTTCTTGGGCTAGCCTTACTGCTAGCCCAAGGATGCACAAATGTTGATTCCGGCATTGTTTGGACGCATTCGTCACTCGTCCATTAGTTTACAATGCCTGCAGAGCGCTCTTGATGCGCTGGTGTGTGTGTGTAGAGGTAACGTTCTGTTCGGTAAGAGGTTATTTGCCCTGTATATATATATATATATATATATATATATATATATATATATGTCCCAGCTAGTCACACAGCATGACTTAAAAAAATAGGAACGGCGTTACGCGAAGCCAACCTAGTGCGTATTGTTTCCAGTACAGTAGAGTAGCCGCGAGTATTTTTTTCGTTACTAGAATTTAATTATTACTTGCAATAATTATCTAACTCGAGAAGTACTGCCCTAATTATCACAGTGTCAATGAGAAAGTCCTATAGCAACATGAAAAACTCCCGATACAGCTTTCCGTTGCTCAATGCGTACACGCAAAGCGCCTCGAGCGGCCAGTCGTGCGGTAATTCTGCGTGTATTCGTGGGCTTCTTTCACACTCGGAAAAACACATTTACTGTAACACGTATTGAGTAACATAAAGCTGTATCGGGAGTTTTTCATGTTGCTCTACAACTTTATCATTGACAATGTGACAATTCGGACAGTACTTCTCGAGTTAGATAATTAGTTACAAATAATTATTTGGATCTCAGTAATGAAAAAAATACTGGTGACTGCTCAACTGTACTGAAAACAATACGCACTAGGTTGGCTTCGCGTAACGCCATTCCTCTTTATTTAAATCGTGCTGCGCGATAGCTGGAACACCCTGTATATATACGTATATGGGTCATGTAGAGTTGCGGTAGCTCATAAGGCGCGTAAAAGCCATGCAATAATTTTTTCAAGTGCGGCGGAACTTTTTTCTCTATTTTAGCGATCGTCAGTGGACTACTTACTAGGTGAGGTACACAAACATTTCGCAAAACTTGCTAAGTTGAGCTTTTATTTTTTTTAACGTGCTAATGTAGCCTCTGTCGAATAACGAACATCTAGACCCAAGTAGTAGCTGAAAAATTTTATGGTGTCATGGCGAAAGAGTGTGACAACTTCAGCGTGGCGTAGCCTCCCATATAAAGCTTTCCCGTCTTTCAAGCTTGATTACATAGCAAAAGCGACTATTTCTCTATTGCGGATGCGTAAGTTGATCATGCACACTAATAGGAATGTTCTTTGCAGCTTTTGTTTTAAACTAGGGGGAAGAAATGAGTCTACTGAATTTGCGATGGTCATAGCATTATTTCAAAAGCGCTACGGTGCATCTTAACAAGTAGCGACCAACTGTAGTAATAAGGGTGACGAACTCGACTGATTTGGGTATGTTTTTAATGGAATTAAACAGCGCAAAAGACGGTACGCAATATACATGGCAGATGCAGCGCTAAGAAATGTCAACTTACATTTCATTGCAGTTCCAAAAGTGTACCAATACGGGAAACAAAGGATTGCGTTCAAAGATAGCGATATAAGGTGTTTACCACAGCACGTTGTTAGTGAAGCAAAGTGCATGATGAACTTTTCACATCGGTGGTTCACAAATACTTTTGACAGATCGTTTCTAGTCTAGACAACCACCAACAGGCGAAGGGGACGTGCGAAATGAATGTATCAGTGTAAATATAGGGAATTCAAGAATATTTAAACCTGCGCTAGTGTCACAAAAGAGCGCGTAATCCAAGCGCGCGCCGCGTGTCACGCAAGCCAGCGAAAGAACACGCCGGCCGGCGGCAACTTCAACAGAGGGGGAGAGCGCATACGCCTCAAACAACAACGCTAACAACGGCGCCGAAACGTCTGGAAGAAGCTCGACGAAGCGACGTTAACCGGAGAGGAAGAGAGAGAGAGAGCACACGCGCGCGCCGAGACACCTTCTCACCCGGCGAGTCGAGAGAGATAACAACAGCGTGAACGCGCGCCAACAGCATGAGTCATCATCACCCCCCCCTTGACAAAGCTCCGACAGCAGCGGTCGAAGGTACGGGAAAAGAGTAGAAGATTCCCAAGCTTTGGCCATGCTACGAGATCACGACTCCGATAGGAAGGTTCGAGAACGCCTGTGGAAGCTATATAACCGCCGTGCGAGAGTCGCTCAGTGGAATTCGGGAATTCAGGAATGCAAGGAGTTCAGCAGTTCAGTCCGCACCGGTGATGTAACGTGAAGACCGAGCGTCTGCGGAAGAAGGGGATTCCCCGGCAAGCTAGTAGACGAGTTCATCGAGCGTCTGCATTTCCGGAAGAAGTTCCTTCTTCGAGAATTGCGCGAGCTACGCCGACACCGTCTGACTCCAAGACCAACCAGCACGGTGAATACGATTGGACACCTAGTGTTCCTATTTATTTTGTACTTTACGTGTTGGACTCTTAGTGCTTGTCGTGAATTATTTTCTTGTGTTTGTTAATACCCATCTGATTTGTATTGTGTTGTCTAGCCTAAGTGTGCAAGTGTGTGTGTAACTGCCTTGTGTGAAGAATATATTTTGTTGTGTTTTGACAACTCTGGGCTCTGACTCGGTCTTTGGACAGTAACCGGCGTTCGCTGGCGCACAAGAGGGCCCACTCTTAATTGTCCTTGCTTTCGTGGGATTATTTTCGGAAGCTGATAAGTCGGCTTTGGAATTTAGTCCGGCGTCTGCGCCTCGTTCACCGGGGTCTGTGACAGCTAGCATTATACATACGCCTTCTGTATACTATACATGTACTCACAGAGGCAGGCATTGCAAGCTTACTGATTTAAGAACGGTTTGAGCTTTGTGAATGCGCTTTATTTTGTGACGTGTTTATGACCAAAATTCGTTCATAAGTTCTTAGTGAATTCCACCATGGGAACATACTTTATTTTGCTGCGGATAGCTTTATTTGCAATGAAGCATTTAACACTTCACAGAGCAGCTCGTATAATGAGCTGGTGGAAGTGAGTTACTCTGCCACGCGTGACTCTGCCGGCTTCACCGCGGAACGGAAGCGGTTGCGTTCTTCAAACTTCTCGCCGTTAAACAGCTCTTTTTGGCGAGGCAGGGAATAGTAAGCAGGCTGACCGAACAAGGCTTGTGGAAATACGCTTATGTATAGGTTCACTGGCACAAAGGGCTAAGCCGCCCAATCAAGCCGATACCAACGTTCCAACCCTAACTTCAGCATTCCGCTTGTCGTCAGCATACTTAACAATTGTCTCCTTCAATGCGTCTTGCGAACACGATTAGCAACATCTTCCGCGCCAGACAATGTCACTTGTATAGTTCCAGGCAACAAGAAAAGTTTAACCGCCCTCCTGAGCTATGTGCCGCGTCTGCTAGAAGGACTTGGAATGATCTCACGTACCAACTGCTCCTCCTAAGGGCTTCAAATATTTTATCCAATTTTTTTAAATGCCATCCAGCGACGCCGTCGTAAGGCCCGTGCGTGCCGTATGACATGCGGGCCACGCCTGCGCACCGCGCATAACTATTCTGGGCAACGGCCATGAACTCGCACAAACCTACTAGCTCGCCCAGTGCTAGCTGCACATACGCAGTTGTAGAAGTTTTCCCTTCAGGCACACATTCTGTGGAACATACCCGGTGACCCAAGTTGCGCCATGAAAGAGGTTATATACATACCACAAAGTGGGTATCACAATAAATGTTATGCAAACCCAACGCACCGTGAAGCGAAGCATTCTGGAAGCCCGGGTAATGGATACTACGAATTTGCCCTGTGTTAGGAATGTATACGTGCTCGTGCACGTTCCAAAGGACCTAATTAAGTTTTTCCATTCCATTTCTGCGTCCTTGGGGAAAAGGAAACTGGCGCGCGCATGTGCTCTGGCACACCCCTGCTGCGCAAAATGAGAAATCTGCAGTTCCTCATTGGTTCTTACATTTTTTTTAAATGCACCGGCTCCTGCATGGCCAATCCGCCGTTGTAGGTATGTGGCATAGTCATCATCATCATCATCAGCCTATATTAATGTCCACTGCAGGACGAAGGCCTCTCCCTGTTATCTCCAATTACTCCTGTCTTGCGCTAGCTTATTCCAGCTTGCGCCCGCAAAATTCCTATCACCGTACCTAGTTTTCTGCCGTCCTCTACTGTGCTTCCCTTCTCTTGGTATCCATTCTGTAACTCTAATAGTCCACCGGTTATCCATCCTATACATTACATGACCTGCCCAGCTCCATTTTTTCTTCCTAATATCAACTAGAATATCGGCTATCCCCGTTTGCTCTCTCATCCACACCGCTCTCTTCCTGTCTCTTAGCGTTAGCATGGCATAGTGAATAGGCTTATAGTACAGGTGTACATAGTACAGATAATGTGGCATAGTACAGACTGTTTTATTCCTAATGAACACGCCAAATAGCTCCAAGAGCAATTTGGCGCATTGACAATAAGTTGCGCCCGTTTCTTGGCCAATCATCTATTGTAGACATGTTCTATTGTTCCATCCGCTTCTTCGCGAACCACCCGTTGTGGACATGAGCATGGTATGAAAATCCTCATAACTGTATTCCAAACGCGGACACGCTTCCCGGCCGATTCCCTGTTTTGTATATGTGACAATGTATACAAATTAAAATCATTATCAACACGCGCAAATCATCTCTAACAGCTACTTTGAATCTGACCGGTAGACGCGCTTCTTTTGGTAAGAGTGAACAGGAATGTACTTGACGAGACCCGACCAGCGACCCAGCCACCGACAGACTGACCAAGGCGACGCCATCGGATGGTAGGCAAAAAAGCGTCGCTTTAAAACCACCACAATGGCACAACTAACCATCGATGGATGCAGAGCTGTGTTCTGAATGAGAACCGAATTAGCTTTGCTTACAGATGCTGGTGTTTCACTTCATTACGTATGCCACTTTCTCGTGTTTGCAGCAGCTTTCAGGAACCCTCGCTAAAGTACCTATCTCAATAAACCAGCAGTCTATCCAGCACTCGAACGCTTCTTTGCCATTCAGATGCAGCCGATCCTACATTAAAACACGCGAACCTAATTCCCTCCTGGAAGAGCTTAATGCCACCAACACCAACATAGTAACCAGCTTTTGAAAGTGGGGCTCCGCCAGTGGCGGTTTCTGTGCTCAGTGGATGTGCTCTGATGCACGCCACTAATCCGCATTGTGTTTAGTGCAGGTCCGTATCTGCTGCAGTATGTTCTCAAAAATATCGACCAAATATTTTCTCGAGTAGCCGCAGAGCAAATATCTGTTGCTCCCGAGTCTCCAACAGGTTTCAAAGAGTGTTCCCGTATTTGTCGTGTACCTTAAACACACGCACGAATAAAAGATAGGATAGACACGCAATGCGTAGAGATAAACCCCAGCGCATATAGATGAACAATGTCTCTTTTTTGTCAATCCATGTGCTTACGTTCTACGTTTTTTTTATTATGTGAAACCGACAAGCCCAATTAGTCTCAGATTCAGAGAGGTGTTCAGAGAGACGTAGCTCTGCAGCACGTTTGTCCATCAAAGCTAGAGTGGTCCCGTTTGAAAGAGCTCAAGAGTGCCTAGAAGGTATAACTCGTCGTACTCGAACTTCGGTTTATCTGGACCTACGAGGCCTAAATTGTAGTAATTTGTTGGAGAAATTACACGCTTATCCGGCTATGCCCCCCCCCCCCCCTGAAATTGATACGTAAGGTCCAGAAACGGCATAGATGAGACTCGGACAGAAAGACAGATAACCTCCTGTGACCACGGCAGCTCGTGTCTGCCTACATAGGGAGCGCAAGTGCAGGCTATCGTGGCAAGCGCAGAAGCACCAACCATCTACGAGTGCGGTGGCCTCTAGCCGCGCAGGACAGTATCGGGTACCACCAGTGAGACGATCATTTCTTTAGCCTAGCGCGAAAACAAGCTCTGGAAAACAAACTGGCCCACTGTGACTAGGGAGCGAGCAGGATCGCAAAATTAGAGAGTAATACACGCACTAGCTACCACATACCTTAGATATGTATGTTTTCTAGTGCGTGAATCACTTGTGTATTTGGTTACGTAATTTCAGTACCCTACTGTCCATAATCCCTCAACAGCACGCTCTAGACTTTGGAAAATGCCACTGAGGCTGCATCCCCGATACAGCTTACAGAGGTTTTCGAAACCGAAGCACATATTCTCGGAACCTCGGAGAAAGATTCAACTTCATAGCAAAGCGTTCCATTTTTCGCTAAAGCACCAACACTGACATGAAAGGAAAAGTGATCTGGCTGCCCTCCATGCAGTTTCAAGTCGTGCAAGCACGACTATGCATAATTATGTAGAAACCAAGCACAACGTTTAAGTTAGTATGCAATGTTCGGAAGGTAATTAGGCACATAAACTGCTACAGACAATGATTTTTACACATTCTAGCTTTCCATGTGTCCTCAAGCACACTCACTATTCAAAAGTACACATGGGAAGTGTCTTTCTATGCCTCGATATTGGCGTCGTGTCTCATTGTTGAAAAATATTTCCGAAGTTATACAGCGCAGTGAATTTTGTTTCCCTTTCTTCGTCTATTGATCATAAGCGGACGCGGATAAACAGCTATTAGAGCTCGAAACTCTAGGCAATACACCTATTTTTGTTCACCTCCTTATCGTGACTATTTACCATGTAAGCGCAAACTATGTGTTTATAAACTCTTTATTAGCACATTTATTGCGCTTATAAATGCCTAATTTGGTATTGACGCCCATGAGACAGCGACCGACGCTCTTGAGACAAGGCTGTTGCGTAGCCCTAACTGCTGTATAAATAAACCCCCTCACAGTTTGGTGGAGGTGCTGGGTATCGATCCCAGTCTCCCAACCTGGAACTACGAAGCCGTACCTTACCTCCAGCGTCAGCGATGGCGGAAGAAACCACCACGCAAGGCTCCTCTCAGACTCAAGCCACCGTCTGTCCCGGCGTGCTGCCTCAGCGTCACCCACCGATATTCAGCGGGACTGATGATCAAGACGTCGAGGACTGGCTGACAACTTATCAGAGGGTAAGCGCAGTCAACAAATGGGACGATACGACTAGGCTGACCAATGTAATCTTTTACTTGACCGGCGTCGCCAGTCTCTGGTTCCGGAACCACGAAGCGGAGATTAATAACTGGGCCTCGTTCAAAACAAAGTTTTCGGAAATCTTCGGCCGCCCCGCGGTACGCAAACTCCGCGCAGAACAGCGACTTCGTGAACGTGCTCAACAACCCGGTGAGAACTTCACCAGCTATATTGAAGACGTCGTCGACTTGTGTAAGCGTTTAAACCCGTCGATGCACGAGTCGGACAACATCAAGCAAATCCTCAAAGGAATAGCTGATGACGCATTTCAAATGCTATTGGCAAAAGACCCACAAACCGTCGCCGATGTCGTCAGCTTGTGCCAGAGTTTCGACGAATTGCGCAAGCAACGCGCCCAAACTCGCCGCCCTCTGGAACAGAACGACTCGATCGCGGCGTTGACTTTAGGCGACCAGAATGCACTGTTGCTTCAGATCAAGCAGTTTGTACGTGAGGAGGTCGCCCGACAGCTTTCCATTTTATCGAGCACGCCCGAGCCCGCCCAGGCTCAACATCTGGCCCCAGTGTGTTATAAACTCTTTATTAGCACATTTATTGCGCTTATAAATGCCTAATTTGGTATTGGACGCCCATGTTAAATTTTTATAGGCTAAATATGCTATTTGAAAAGTAGGGCAAGCTTCTTACTCAGGCGTGTAAGTTCAAGTCACAGCGTGTTTAACACAGAAGCTTGCGCTACTTTTGAGAAGATAAATATAGCAGTTATTCCCTACATCACCAGGTATCTCACAACCTCTAGACTAGCCGTTCTAGGCAACGTCAACTGGTTTTTTCAGCACACAGCAAAGCGGGCAGTTTGTGTAAAAAGGCTAATTTTGCAAATGCTGTTAAGGGCGGATGGTAAAAAAGCACAGAAAGAAATATCGTTGCATGCAAAACGTGGGTCATCTATATCTTCACGTTGTCCTGTAACAAAGGTTTCGTCGAGCTAACAGGACGTCGCATAAATGAAAGGCTAAGCGAGCATAGAAACACGGCAAATAAAATGTCTCCTCGTGGTTTTCTAGCGCTATATTGCTAGATGTTTAGGTTATCATTGGCGGAAACAAAAGTGTAGTCCCTCGTCTAATAATTGAAGCCGAGCTAATTCACTATTTTCGTGATCGCGTGTATCAGTAAAACTTCCTTAATCTTGACTGACAAAGAATGGAAATATCTGCGCATGCCATGATCGTTTGTCTTTTCTGAATTCCCATGAGTGCTGTGTTTGGTTCATTTGTGCTTTTTTGATTGTAAAGTGATTCTCGTAATCTGTCACATCATCCACTGACGGTGCTTTTGTTCCACTCGGTGAAGAAATTAAACATCGTTGCTCTCAGCAGCGCCTGTGCGTGAAATGTGCATTGTTTTGGCATCGTGTTTCCCAGTGCTCAACCCCCTTAGTGAAGATTTACCAACCAACCCAAATCGCCATCCATGACCTTTCGAACGTTCAGAAACCTTCGCACCATCTTGAATGGACCAGTTACTAGTAGAGATAATATCAAAACTAAATGCTAAGGTCTTGTGTAGTGGAAGAACTGTCAAAGGTCCTGACCGGTAAAGATTCTGCAATTCTAGAGGGCATTAGATCATCAAACATTTTGAGGTACAAATATGGGCTGCAAGCTTCGATGGATGTTGAGCGTTCTTTTCGTGCATACAAATGAATACTCCGTAATAAAACGGCGCGAGATGAAACGAGAAACTTTGAGATGGTGCTTGTTTGTCACTGCTTTTATCAGTTTTCTTGTGGTGTCTAGTAACGGTAAGGTTTAGAGCAAACCTTGCATCCCACGAAACTTCCCTCATTTTCTTTTATCACGAAAATAAAATGAATTTTTCAGAACAGGGGTTTAGCGTGCTGTGTTCCTTAGAAACGCATATAATATGTTCAAGTTGACCTTACAGATGGCCTAAGCGAGAGTACATCACCCCTATATGAGGGCCTCAATTGATAGCGTCTAGCGCCTATTATAGGCGTCTAAGACAGCATTTTCAGTGCCGAAACATCCGGGCTATAGCCATTCAATTGTGTGAAAAGGCTCTAAAGGAATTGAAAGACGATCTAAAGCCGGTTTCCGCTGGGCTATCAAACAGAGTGCCTTTTGCAGTCCTGATTACGAATGCATGACACTGGCTAAACAACAGACTTGCTGCGGCATGCAAACCAATTGCCAAAGTCAAGCCCATCACCACTGTAAAAAGATTAAGCGAGCTCTACAAGCGATGTATAGAGTGCTCTTCTGGAGGATGCAGGACATTCTGCATACGAAATAAGGATTCGTATGCTGATAAGGGTGGTTCTCATTATTATCCCTCTAATGCCCAAACACAGTTCCAAGTCAAGGAAAATGGAATCAAATGGTTGGCATTTATTTCAGGCAAGGAGAGTTAATTTGGAGTATAAGAAAAATGTTTCTTAGATATACGTCTCTACGTCAAAATGTTTCGTAATTACTGCTTTAATTATTTATTTAGTAATTGCTTCGCTGAACTATCCACCGCTGAGACTTTATTTCAGCATATCACTGACGCCACTATGGGCTTAGCGTTAAACTTCCTGGCCTTCAATAAGCCTTTTTATGACTTCCACAACAAAATATGGTTGCTGCTGCTGCGAAGCTGCCACTCACTTTGGAAGATAATGTTCTTGCAAAATTTCTCTTATACTTTCTAGCCTCAGTGATCCGCAGAGGTAACAAAAATAGTCACAACTGCGTTGTGGTCCTTTGCCGTGCAGTACGCTTCCCTAGAATAAGAACAGGTCTATAATATTTATTCCAGTATTTCTACTTGTGAAACAATGGGCATGGAAATGAAATGGTCACTTATTCCTGCTTCTTTGCTTATCACGTGGGCAATATTTTCCGACATATCTGGTGAGTATACCGGTATTCTCCACAACATAATTTTACGAGATTGTGTCTTCTTTATAGATACTGTGAGTACACGCAATAAAGTTATCGGTGAAGCATTATTCGATGATTTGCTTCATTTCAGTGAGTGCGTTCAATCTAACTGCCTTGCAAGAAACTTCAAATATAACACTCACACAGTACAAAAGACATCGTATGAGCACGGCAAAATGGAGCCCTGTCTTTCCTTCTTCACTGCCCGTCTTCTGTCTGGTTCACTCCAACTTCAGTGCCCACCAACACGGCTACATCGCACAATTGTCCTGTCTTTTCTGTAATGCGATCGTAATGGACACAGAATTGACGAGAGAGCCTTCCAAACAAGCGATCTGTCAAGGAGCAAATACCCAGTCACACATACCCAGTAACTCCAGGGGCGCATAACCTGTGCCAAATACCCAGTGGGCCCATTAGCACCTATGATTAGACTGCGATATCTTCGGATTTGGCCCACTAACAGTGGAAACAACAGGATAAAAGCGGACATACCCGATACGAAAACGTAGTGGTTACTCGCGCAGCTAGACATTGTCCTCAAAATGTGGGCCGTTCCCGCTTCCTTAGCGAGTTCTTCATAAGCGCTACCCATTATGGAGAACTCGTGTGCTTATAGACTCTTTCATCGTCCAATACATCGTCCAATACTAGAGATCCGTGCGGTCTGAAATGTCTGCGAATCCCGAAGGTAGTCAAGTCCCGAAGGTATTGCAGCGAAAAACGTGGACCGTTCTATTAGGTATGTGCAGTATAAAGGATTGAGCTTAAGGCCGATGATAGAGCCGTGAAACAAAAATTTCGGCAATCCGAAGCTAAACTTACTACCTAGCCTACCGAGCTGTATGCGCAACCCACAGAAACCCACAGATAATCACACAAAATCACACAAAATGACAGAGAAACACAAGAGAACCACAGCTCCGCTGTTTCTGCAGATTTCACATTGGGTGGAACTGGGTTTACTATTTCAGTAATAAATAACATGTCCCAGTCACATTTTTGACGATGCAAGGTATAACAGGCAACGCAGCTTCGAGCACTCAAATTGGGCGGCAACTATTGTGTCCAAAAGGCTGTGAGTGTTGTTACGCGAACGAAGGATTAAGCACAGGAGACAATTTACAATGTATATTTACAAAAGACAACTGCAGGGCTGGCCAGTTCAGCCGACAACTCGAAAACAAGGAGCAGTTCGTCTTCCTCGTCGGGTCGGCCGCGCGCATTGTCCATAAGAAACACGCAATATGCACGTGTTATTATCCCCGGTGGCCGAAGCACCATCCCGGTGCGTCTAAATATCGGTGGTATCAGGAGATTAATACGGCTTTAGGTGTGCGACATGCACAACGTCAGTGAAATTTGGGCAGAGGAAGCACTGGTACTGACTGGGGCGATTTCATAAGCAACTGGAGTCACGGCACACAGCACTCGATATGGGCCTGTGTACCAAGACAGCAGTTTTTCTGACAGGCCAACACGACGAGTCGGGGACCACAGGAACACCAGAGATCCAGGCGAAAAATTGAGGTCTCTATGTTGTCCATCGTACAAACGCCGTTGGTTCTCTTGGGAGGTCAGGAGGTCAGTGCGGGCAATGTCACGCGCTTCGGCTGCGCTGAGGATGCGTCAAGTGCATATTCGCTGGCCTTTGCGGCGCCGGTTGGAAGGGATGTGTCCAGTGGCAATGTGTGTTCTCGTCCGAACAACAGAAAGAACTGGGAATAACCGGCAGTGACGTGACGCGAATAATTTTATGCAAATGTGACATAGGATAGGACAAGGTCCCATTTAGTATGGTCGGATGAGACATACTTTGCAAGCATGTCTGTCTTTGCAGAACTACTTTGCAAGCATGAACTCGCTCATGAGACCATTAATCTGTGGATCGTAAGACGTAGCTTGTGCCCGGTTGAGCAGGACTGCAGGATGTCGACGATGACTTTAGAAAGGAATGTCCGACCACGGTCAGTGAGCTGTTGGAGTGGAGCTCCATGCTGCAGAATCACGTCGCGTAAAAGAAAATCGGCGACATCTGTGGCGCAGCTTGTTGGAAGCGCTCTGGTGATGGCATAGCGCGTGGCGTAATCTGTCGCCACAGCGACCCTTTTGTTGCCAGACGTTGATTGAGGGAAAGGGCCAATTAAGTCGAAGCCAACGCGAAAGAACGGCTCCGAAGGAATGTCGAAGGGTTGAAGGCACCCAGTAAGGAGCGTCGATGATGTTTTTCGGCGCTGGCATTCCTCACTCGCCGCACCGTATTTCCGGACGGAGCGGGCAAGGCCTGGCCAAAGAAGCGTCGGAAAAGCCGGTCATAGGTGCGGGTGACCCTGAGGTTGCCTGCCGTTGGTAAGTTTTGAAGTTCATGGAGAACAGCTGACCGGAGGTGCTTAGGAACGACGAGGAGTATGGCAGGACCGTCGGGGCGTGCCTTGTGGCGTTATAATACACCATGCCGGACAGCAAACAAGTGAAGCGACGTATCAGACGGCGAAGATTCCAAGCACGTAATGTGGCTTCACGGCGTTTCTCGTCGGCGACGTGTAGCAACTGAGAAATGGACAAAACGCAAGCGTCGGCATTCGTGACAGCGTGGGCGGGTGGTTCGTTCTCTGGGTAGCGTGATAAGCAGTATGCGTCTTAAGTTAGGCGACCCGACTTGTATACTACTGCATAGGAATATTCTTGTTGCCGCAGAGCCCAGCGACCAAGCCGACCGGTAGGATCCTTAAGCGAGGAAAGCCAGCAGAGCGCGTGGTGGTTCGTGAGACAAGAGCAGTGCGTGCCATGCAAGTACGGGCGGAATTTGGAAACTGCCCAGATGAGAGCCACGCATTCACGGTCTGTAATCGAATAGTTGCGCTCCGCTGCTGTGAGGAGGCGGCTAGCGAGGATGATAACACGATCACGTCCGTGTTGGCGTTGGGCTAAGGTGGCTCCGATACCGTGACCACTGGCATCGCTATGGACCTCTGTAGGAGATGACGGGTCAAAGTGGGCCAGTATATGCGGAGTGGTGAGAATGGTGGTCAGGTGGGCAAACGTTGCAGTTTGAGTGGGACCCCATGGAAACGGCATGCCCTTCTTCAGAAGATCGTTAAGTGGTCGTGCAATCGCTGTGAAGTCTTTAACGAAGTGTCCGAAGTAGGAGCAGAGACCTGCAAAACTTCGGCCCTCTTTGACAGACTTAGGTACATGTAGGATAAGACGGGACAGCACAAATTTTCTCTGGGACTGGTTCAATACCGGAAGCGTCGCGATCTCGCGGCGAACAATACGTGTTACGTCCTCATCGAAGGGGGGGGGGGGGGGGGCTGAAGCGGCAAGGTCAACGCAGGACGACGTCGCCGCCATGTTAGGGAGCCGGGAGAACTGTGGGACGACGCGGCGGCTTTTGGCGAGCTCAAAGCGCCGGCATTCCTTGACAATGAAGTAGATAGTGGAAACATTGTTGACGATCAACAAGTTTAATGCGTCATCCGTGATCCCTCTGAGAACGTGGCGTACTTTGTCAACCTAGGCCATGTTCTCGTCGACTTTCCGGCAAAGAGCGAGCCCGTCTTGTATATAGTAGTCATCCAATTCCGAAAGAGGTCGCGTAGCTTCTCCTTCAAAGCATCCCAGGCAGATAAGTCGTCCTCGTGTGTCTGGAGGCCAAGTAGAATAGTACATTCGCTAGTTTTATGCTAGGGTCCCAGCTGTTGTTTTGGCTAACACGCTCATACGCGTACGAAGGATTAAACACTGGATACTGTTTGCAAGGTGTATTTACAAAAGACAACTGCAGCGCTGGCCAGTTCAGCCGACAGCATGAGAGCAAAGAGCAGTTCGTATTCTTCGTTGGGTCGCCCGCGCGCATGGTCGACAAGAAACACGCAATATGCATGTATCAGTATGTACATGGCCTACCTGCTTCCAACAGTCAGCGTGCTGCAACTATTCCGCGGTCAACTGAGCTTAGCAGGCTTGTAGGTTTGCTCTCATCTCTTGGATATCATCGCATCATTTCTTTCATTTTATATTTCTCCCTCTGTTCCTTGGGAACGCTGTAAGGTGACCTTCCTGGATGCTAAGAGGGGCTGCTTAATCCTTCTTCGATTACAGTGCACTCTGAGACTTCTCTGGTATAGAGAGATGTTTTTTGACGTTAAACGCCTTTTCTTTTGCCTGTTTGATATATCACACGTGAGTCACAAACACCTATTTGTGCGATTGTAATACACGAACAGTGTTATGAGAGCTAAGTAATATGCAGCTTCATGTGCAACATTTAGCATTAAAGAAATGGCTACCTCTTCAAGAAACGTTAACGTTTGCTTTCGATCGTCCGTTACGCTAACTTATTGCCCAGGTCGAAATCGCCAATGAGTGAAGGATGTCGGCTTAGGGTCTACCAGATATTGAAACGGCGCTTCTATCTTTCGGTAGCGATGACCATTCGGACGCAGTGCCCGAGCACCAATAAAGCGTTGTGCGTTATAAAGTTCCCAGAACAGAGCAGCGCTGTATTGAGTAACTATGCACAAACATGTTATCAAGGTGTTCTTGTGTTAGAACAAAGACGTTTTTCCAGTGCGCATTGCGCGCGCTAAATGTGTCACTGCCAGTAGTCTTGATAAAAAATCTAGAGAAGATTACAGGAACATTTAAAAACTATTCTTATTTCATATAAACAACGTGTGAGAAGCTGAAGGGGACGCATCGAAAGAACCAAGGCAACTCATTTTATTTACTGTATTCTTGGAATGTTAATAAATTTAGAGAGCAAAGTAACATTAAAATATTAAGTTACATTTCGGTAATTGCTTAGTTTCTTTCGCACTGCAGTAAGTAGCATCTGTAATCAATTACTGTTTCTAAAGGAGGTTTTGTAATTGCAATCAGTTACTTTTTTGCTAGCGTGCAAATGTGCCTAAGCTGCAGCTTGGCGTCTTACTCCTAATAATTAACACCAGCATTGCAATGCAATAATACAGCGTCTACCCACACACACAGACACACACAGACATATATACATACATACATGCATATATATATATATATATATATATATATTCGCTACAATACATACAGGGTGTTTCAGCGAACACTTTCAAAATTTATTTAAGGTTGCCTGTGGCAGATAGCCCAATTCTATTTAATGAGCTGGTCTATTCGACGAGGCGGACATTACTTGCACAATAATTGAATAATCAACAAAAATTCACTCATTTAGTGTTTCACTAATTGCCTGATGGCCCATATATTGCAACTGACAAATTGTAGCCGTGGAGTTCGCAAGGTGGATCCACTTCGAATTAATTCTCAGGATGCCACCAGTTTCGAGATATTAATTCCCGAACGTTGCGTAGAAATGCATTGGCGTTGCAGTTAATTTTGTGCTCCAATGTATAAAGCGACGTTTTGTTAAGGAACTAACTGTAACGCCAATGCATTTCTCCGTAAAGTTCGGGAATTATTATCCCGAAACTAGTGTCATCCCGAGAATTCGTTCCAAGTGGATCCGCCTGGCGAATTCTACGGATACAATTTGTAAATTGCAATATGGGCCATCAGGTAATTAGTTAAAAACTTAATTAGTGAATGTTTGTTAATTAGTCGATTCTGCATTTCACTTTCTTGTGCAAGTAATGTCCGCCTCTTCGAGAAGACCAGCTCATGAACTAGAATTGTGCTATCTGCCACAGGCAACCTCTAAGAATTTTTGAAAGTGTTCGCTGAAACACCCGGTATATTGCACTGTAAAATAAAGAGCAGTGGTGATGTGGCTTGAGAGAGGGAACGACGACAAGAAATATAAA
This sequence comes from Dermacentor silvarum, assembly GCF_013339745.2. Taxonomy (NCBI): domain Eukaryota; kingdom Metazoa; phylum Arthropoda; class Arachnida; order Ixodida; family Ixodidae; genus Dermacentor; species Dermacentor silvarum. The sequence continues at coordinate 88,547,966 of NC_051160.1, forward strand.
CCTTGATTCGGTGCTCGATCGGCTGTGCTACCTTTCGCTGCTCTATCGTTCTAGTCGCGAACGCTTACTTCCCAAAGTGCTTCGCGACATTTGGTGGTGGTGCTGGACCTTTTGCAAACCTGGAACTCCGAATCCGGATGATCCCTGTCCCATTTCTCATGCCTGACGGAGACTAGTCCTCCCAATCCACCCCAGGCACCACCTGCGGTCGTGTGTCCTGGTGCGCCACGCCAACGGAAATCTCCCATATTCAATAGCACGGACGATCATGACGTAGAGGACTGGCTGTCATCTCACGACCGAGTGAGTACCCACAACAAATGGAATGAAGCTGACAAGCTTGGTTACGTACCATTCTACCTTTCCGGTGTACCCACCTTTGGTTCCGAAACCATGGGGCTGACCTTTCCCCCTGGACAGCATTCTCAACGAAACTTCACGAAGTCTTCAGTCGCCCTGCTGTGCGCAAACTTCGGGCTGAACAGCAGCTTCGCCGCCGTGCCCAACAAACGGGCGAAAACTTTACCAGCTACACTGAAGATGTAGTTGTCATTTGCCGGCGTATCAACCCAGATATGACCGAAGATGACAAGATCAAGAACATATTGAAAAGCATAGAAGATGACGCCTTCCAAATATCTTGGCAAAGAATCCTCAGAAGGTCAACGACCTCATAATGCTTTGCCAGAGCTATGAAGAGCTACGCAAACATCTGCTTTCTCCGCGCCGAGTTCTCGCTCCGGACGTCGCGCTTTCAGCTATGAGTGACGGTGTCAGTGCAACACCTTGCAGTTCAGCAATCTTCGGCCAAATCAAGCAATTGTACGAGAAGTGGCACGCCAACTCTCTCTTCTGTAACCCTTGTCTCCTGATCTCCTTCAAGCGATACAAGAACAAGTCGCTTACGCCGTACCACTTGCTCATCAACCGCCTCCTATGACTGTTCCACTTACGTACACTGCTGTTGTCGCGAATCCAAGGCCTCCGTCTGCAGCTATTCAATCTGGACCTACCAGCGCCTTTCCCTCCCCAGCGCAATTCGCAGCAACATATGTACACCAGTGATCAAAAGTATACGAACCACAGGGTCGCCACTAAAAGTGAATTTCTTCGTAACTAACAAGTATAAACTGGAACTGATGGGTACACTCAAAAGTTCGCAACGCCAAGTTTGGACTGCAGTCCTCAATTTCAAACTGTGTTCACAGGCAGAAGAAAAAATTGGCTTTATCGCGCAGCCCCTGGTCCGTATACTTTTGCTCACGGGTGTACCTACAAGCAGCTACTCGCTGCCACAGCATCCCGTGCGCCCACCTCGCCAATATTTCCATCAGTCTCCACCCGCTGTTCTCAGTCCATGGCACACCCATGAAAACCACCTCATCTGTTATTCGCGCGGCCTACCTGGGCACGTAGCACGGCTTTGCCGCCGGCGCGGGTGGTATTCTTTGGATTCTCCGAGGGCACAAAGCAACGGTTTTGACTCTCCGTTCCGTTCCGCTACTGCCGCTCATACCTTCGAAGCCTCGCCTCCTGCATCCCGAACCTTCAATACCCGTCGGTTTCCATCTCTCCGTCGGCTTTCTCTGTCGCCGCTTATCCGTCGCCCTGAAGCTATCCGAGAGGAAAACTAAGAAACGCAGTTCCGGAGGCAGGAACTGCGATCTCAACGAACTCCTCAAGACCTTATTTATTTCCTGCGAACGTCCTTAAGTTTATGCAGAATACATTGCCATTCATGCGTTTGTAGACACGGGAGCAGCAATATCAGTGATTTTGGAACAGCTTCGTCTGATATTTCGAAAAGTTGCGACACCATATTCTACCATTTCATTACGTACAGCAAGCGTTGTGCCGATTTAACACTTAAGGAAGTGCGCCGTGTGTGTTGTTATAAGCGGAACTTTATACCGTGCTAAGTTGGTTGTTCGGCCCCGCTGCTCCCATGCCATGATTTAGGATGGGACTTTTTGTCATCTCACCCGTGCTGAAATCGCGCTGTCCCCATTCGGCAACAACGTTTTTGAAGATACTGATGACGCTTCCGGTGATGTGTTCGTCACCGCCGACACCGAGATTCCTCCATACTCTGCCGCACTTGTACCCATCTCCTGTATTGGGTTTTCCGACTCTGCAGTTATTTTCACACCGTCTAAGCTTGTTGCTCGCCGTCATTCATTCTTGCTTCCTTTTGCCCTTGCCATTCGACAAGGTTCCAGCGCACTTTATGTCTCGAACCTATTTCCTTGCCCTGCTAGCCTGCTCCACGATGAGTGTCGTGGTTATGCTGACGAAATCGAACCAAGCTTCCTTTATGATGTGCTTGACGACCCGGCTTCTCCTCATGTTGACGCTATGCCCCTTCAAGTTTCTCTTCCCACGCCGCTGTGTGACCGAACATTTTCCCGGTGTATTGATCCCAACCCCACTACAGGTCACCGCGCCCAGATCCTCGATCTCCATGCCCGCTTTCGCACGTCATTCGACTTACCACAATCTCGCTTAGGCCATACTTCTACTGTTGTCCATCACATCGGCATCGGTAACCACGCGCCTTTACGCCAAAGGCCGTATCGTGTATCCGCCACGGAGCGTAGCGTGATCGCTGAACACGTTGGAGACATGCTCCAACGCGGTGTCCTACAACTTTCGCAGGGTTCCTGGGCTTTTCCTGTAGTGCTGGCACAAAAAAAAATCACAGCATATCCACGTGGTGAATGATGATGAGTGGGCGAAGCTCCGGAGGGAATCATCGGATCTCCCGCTTAAGGGGACGCTAGCACAAACGCGTTAGAAACGTGCAGTGCTCTCTAGTAAGGGGGAGCGGCCACAGCGTCTTACGCAGCCATTTACACATGCCGGAACGTGCACCGCGTTTGCCGACGCCATCACATGACTGCTGAGAGAGTATACCCCCGTATTCATAAACGCTCCTCGACTTGAACTTGACTTGCCACCGCTTTGGGCAGCGCGTTCGAAACGCGTTGAAGGTAAGGCGGAGAGGCCACAGCGTCTTACACCAGCTTCTTACACGGGCCGTAACGCGCTAGCACAAACGCGTTAGAAATGCGCTAGAAACGCGGCCTTTCGTTCATGTTGGGTATTTATTGCCATCGTGGTGCGTGTGTCTATGTGCGCTTCGTGACGTAGTGGGCTAACGCCGCGCGCTCGGAAGCGAGGGGTCCTTGGTTCGATTCCGCGCTACGGACACAACTTCGGAATTTTTTTTCTCATTTTTCTCAGACTGGTTACACACTACTACTACAACGACGGGGACGGAACGGGTGCCGCTATAAGGAGCTTCGCTCCTAAAAGAACTGCCAGCCCTTCGACTGGGGTGAATATGGAAGACCAGCGGAACTGAACTATGGTGGGAAATATGGTATGTATTTCCAATTATGACTATTAAGATGTGATGGTTTAATTGGGTATTTGAACTATTAAAGAGACAAATATATATGATCCGGTGGTTCTAATTTATTGAGTGACCACAGGGAGCATGGCCTTATGGTCGCTACGGTACAGCGCCATAGGGTGTACGGCAAAGGTTGGCACGATCTTCATAAACACGTCATCAAGGCCGCGCGCGTTCTGTGCGAACGCGGGCAAAACGCCGTCGCCGTCGACAACAGTTGTGCGCGTTGTTTGTGTCACTGCACACAACCGCTGTTAAAACACTGGCTACGTGACGGAACGGCTAAACGCCGTTGTCCACACTGTTACGGGAGAGCGGGCGCGAGCCTGGAGAGAGTCGGCGGCACAGGCAGCAGAGGCAGGGCTGCGCGCATGAGCCGCAGTGGGAGAGCGGGTACGCGCACGCACAGTCTAGATAACCCGACGCCTTCCTCGCCCGCTGCTCCCCTTCCATTGGGAAGTCGCGTTTGCTCTCCGCTGTGCGTTCGCTCCACGTGAAAGCGTGCGTCCCTCGCCCTCGCGCGCTTTCGTTTGCACACACATACAGCATATGGACAGAGAGTGTTTTTCTATTGCCGGATGCAACCATCGAAGAGTGAGCCCTTAACAGCTTCGCTGTAAAAAAAAGATGGCCCAATTCTATTTTGCCTGTATTAACTACCGGCGACTCAGTAAGATCACCCGTCAGGACTTTATTCACTACCCCGTATTGGCGACACGCTAGACTGCGTCCAAGGCGCCGAATTCTTCTCATCTTTATATTTAATATATCTGGGTACTGGCAAGTGCTGGTGGCTGAGTCAGACCATTCAAAAACGGCCTGCATCACACCTGACGGTTTATTTGAATTCACCGTGATGTCATTTGGCCTGTGTAACGCGCCTGCCACATTTGAAAGAATGTGCGACAGTGCTCCATCACGTCGTACACGGTGTTCAGCGTCTCTTTGCCAATCAAGAAATTATACACGTCTTCGGCTATCCCTTTCAGAACGTGTCCAACCTTGTCCTCTTCAGTCATCTTGTGATTCACTGTCTTGCACAGCTTCAAAATTTATTCGTTATATAAGGTACATGTCTCTCATGGAAGCTGTCCCCTCTGAGCCAATGTCTGCTACGCTCGCTTCTTCTTCGCTTTAGAATCACCGAAGCACTTCTGCACTTCCTCAACAAAACGATGCTAAGTGGTGAACATGTCCTTGTGGTTTTTATACCAAATGAGAGCGGTGTTCGTTAGCGAAAATACAACATGACTGAGCTGCGCTTCCGAGTCTCCGCCATTGCTTACGCTGACCCGCTTATAATTCTTGAGCCACTCGCGGACGTCTTCTCCTGAGGTCCTGCCGAAGTTCGGCTGCACTAGGTAGTATGGCCAGGGACCTGTAGGAGTTGCCCCCGATGCATCAGAGGTCTGGATTTGGGATATCATCACGGTAGGTGAAGGCGGAAGTCCGGCAAGGTGGTGGCTGCGGCGAAGACCAGGGAGTAGAGCTTCAGTCGTTGGGTTCGTCTTACCCAGTACCCTCCACCAATCTGTTACGGGCTCAGGAGACGGTTAGGGGGGCTTTTATTGATCTAGGCATGAAGATGATGGAAATCGTAGGAGCAACGTCATCCAGCTCTTTCTCTTCTCCCGCTTCCCTCGTTATTTCACTGGCAGTGACGCGCTGTAACAGTATATATATATATATATATATATATATATATATATATATATATATATATGCACCAAATTTTTAAAATTAGAAAAATGTAAATCTTGGTCACGTTTTGTTTACCATTCGAGTGTACGGATTGGCGGCCTCTAGATACAGAGCAACTTCCGCACTTACGTGCGTAATTAGCGAAGTTACGCTAATTAACTTTCTAAATATCAACAATAGGTGGCTACAGCAAATGAGTACTTTGGGGCCCGTCCTCGACACTACCTAGCCCAACGATCAAATTTTGAATAGCGGAGTTCATGTGGGAGCTACGCGAATAATTATTTCCCCTTGGCAGGCTGCTTGAAACTGAAACTGGCCGCAAAAAGAGCGTCTGTGTCGTCGATGTCGCCGCCCCCCTGCCTTTCGTCACGTCTCCGACGTCAACGCTGGTCCGGCCCAACGCGCAGCTTGCGTTATCTCCTTGCTGTCTGCGGCCTTGGCCTAACGCTTCAATGCCGGCGGGCCGCCAAATTTACTTCGTCATTCCATTGGGCGTCAGGTTGCGCTGTAGCGCCAACACCGCTCCTTGGGCTTTTAGGTACTACAGGCACGGCGTCATATCAGTCTGTAGCGTCGACGGCAAACGCCGCAGTTAGCAAGGAGATAACGCAAGCTGCTCGCAGTCCGGACCGGCGCCTACCTCGGAGACGTGACGAAAGGCAGGGGGGCGGCGACATCGACGACACAGACGCTCTTTTTGCGGCCAGTTTCGGTTTAAAGGAGCCTGCCAAGGGGAACTAATTGGTCGCGTAGCTACCACATGAACTCCGCTATTCAAAATTTGATCGTTGGGCTAGGTAGTGTCGAGGACGGGCCCCAAAGTACTCATTTGCTATAGCCACCTATTGTTGATAATTAGAAAGTTAATTAGCCTAACTTCGCTAATTACGCACGTAAGTGCGCAAATTGCTCTGTATACACAGGCCGCCAATCAGTGCACTCGAATGGTAAAGATAACGTGACCAAGATATATATTTTTCGAATTTAAAAAATTTTGGTGCAGCTAAAAAAAAACACCCTGTATACTGTAAGGCTGCAGCACAGCTGTTGTCTCGTCGCCTTTATTCGGCTGAGCCACGCGCTGAACGAAGACGACGCGCACCGTGATGATGATTATGTACAGGTGAAGAAGATGAAGGATGAATATTTTGCTCACACTAATTACCTCCTCGCGCGGAAGCGGCCAACCTGGCCGCTGGTTATAGCGGTGCGGTACGTCGTTGGAATGGCTTTAGGCGCGAAACGTGGACAATTTCTGGGCCACGGTAGCGGCCATCGGAAGGCGTGACAGCGGGAGTGACGCGGTAGTTCACTGGCGAAGTTTGCTCTACAACAGTGTAGGGCCCTATAAAACGCGACTGAAACTTTTCGCACAGTCCAGGAACTCGAGTGGGTGTCCACAATAACACTTCATTGCCGGGGCTGAACAGAACGACGCGGTGAAATGCATCGTAGCGAGTCTTCCTATCCTGTTGACTTGCCTCGGTGTTGAGGCGGGCGCGATGGCGACACGCGGCATGCAAGGCGAGATATCAACTGCTCACTACCTGACGCCGACGAGTTCACGGGGGCATCAAAAAAAGAGACGTCGAGGAGAGAGGTCGGTTGACGCCCGTAAACTAGAAAGAATGGTGAGTAGCCAGTAGTGCGCTGTGCAGCGGTGTTGTAGGCAAAAGTCACGAATGGCAGGATGGTATCCGAGTTGGTGTGGTCAGCGTTGATGTACATGGAGATCATGTCAGAGAGAGTTCGATGGAAGCGCTCTGAGAGGCCATTAGTCTGGGGATGGTAGCTGGTAGTCGTCTTATGGATGGCGTTGCATGTGCGGAGGACGTCCTCGAGTAGCTTCGACAGAAACACCTTGCCACGGGCACTCAAAAGGACGCGTGGCGCTCCATGTCGTAGAAAGATGGCTTCCAAGAAGAAAGTCGCAATCTCCTCCGCGGATCCTGAAGGTAGCGCAGCTGTTTCGGCGTACCTGGTCAAGTGGTCAACTGCAGTGACGACCCATCTCTTGCCGCTAACTGATAGTGGCAGCGGTCCGTAGAGGTCAATCCCGATGACTGCGAATGGAGCGTCAGGACACGGAAGAGGTTGCAGCAGTCCAGCCGGAGGTGAAGTGGGCCGTTTGCGGCGCTAGCAGAGCGAGCAAGAAGCGACGTATTTCGCTACGTAGGTGGCAAGCCCAGGCCAGGAAAAACGACTGCGGATGCGTTCATAGGTCTTGTGAAAGCCGAGATGTCCGGCCGTGGGATCATCGTGAAATGTCTTCAATATCTGTTCCCTGAGTGATCGAGGAGCGACAGTAACCCAACGCTGTCCTTCGGGGTGGATGACATACCGGTAGAGGATTGAGTTTGCACACTTGAAGTTCTGTAACTGGCGACGGGCTCGCGCGTTAGGACGACGAGATGAGCCGTGAAGGCGTTCCACAATTGAGTGGCAGTAAGCGTCGTCGCGTTGGTGGGACGCGAACGTCTCAGGGTGGAAAGAAAGAAAACCGTTGAGAGCGGCGAGTGAAAGAACTGCAGAGGACGCGTTTACAGGCTCGGTGACAGATGGAGGCAGGCCGGGAACGTCGGACTGCGGTGGTAACGGACAGCGGCTGAGAGCATCTGCATCATTGTGTTTCTTGCCGGATTTGTACGTGACGTCGAACTCATATTCTTGCAGACGAAGTATCCAGCCACCTAAACGACCAGATAAATTCTTTAACGTCGACAACCAGCATAAGGCGTGGTGGTCGGTCACGACCGTAATGTTGCGTCCGTGTAAATACGGTCGGAATTTTAGGACTGCCCAAACAACGGCGAGACACTCCTGTTCAGTGATTGTATAATTTTTCTCGGCCGATGTTAGCGTCCAACTTGCGTTTGCGACCACGCGTTCCTCACAACGTTGTCGTTACAAAAGAACAGCGCCGATTCCAAGGCCGCTGGTGTCAGTATGGAGTAGAGTGGGTGCGGACTCATTGAAATGACAAAGCACTTGCTCAGACGTGAGGGCACGCTTTAAAGTGTCAAAAGCCGCTTGGCACTCGACTGACCATACGTATGGAGTTCCTGAAGGAAGGAGCCGGTGCAGCGGAGCCGCGATGGTAGCGAAGTCACGTATGAAGCGCCGGAAGTATGAAGCCAGGCCAAGAAAGCTGCGAAGTTCTTTGGAGCGTTGGGGCCTCGGAAAGCGGAGGACGGCGGTAATCTTTTCGGGGCCAGGCCGAATGCCGTCTTTGCATTCGGCCTGGCCCCGAAGGTGGCCCAGTACTTTAATAATCTTGCTGGCAAAGTGGCACTTTTTGGTATTCAGCTGAAGACCAGCAGCAGAGAGACACGTCAGAACTTCATCTAGGCGCTGCAAGTGAAGTTGGAAGGTTGAAGAAAATATGACTATGTCGTCAAGGTAGCACAAACAAGACTTCCACTTAAGGCCCCGCAGAACAGTCACCATCATTCGTTCGAAGGTTGCTGGGGCATTGCAGAGGCCAAAAGGCATGACGTTAAATTCGTACAGTCCATCAGGTGTAGCAAAGGCAGTTTTTTCCTTGTCGGCCTCATGCATCGGAATTTGCCAATAACCCGAGCGTAAGTCAAGACCGGAAAAGTATTCCGCGCCTTGCAATGAATCTAAGGCGTCGTCAATGCGAGGCAAAGGATATACGTCTTTTTGGGTTATTTTATTCAAGGCACGGTAATCAACACAAAATTGCATTGAGCCATCTTTTTTGCGCACCAAAACGACGGGTGACGACCAAGGGCTGGCGGAGGGGCGAATGATATTTCGCTCGAGCATGTCGGCAACGTGCTTGTCGATTATCTCGCGTTCGGCGGAAGAAACGCGATATGGTCGACGGCGGACAAAAGAACTTCCATCGACGTGTATGCGATGAGTTGCCGCTGAAGTCTGTCCCAAGAGAGGTGAGTGTACGTCGAAGGAAGATTTATGTTTCGACAACAAGGCCAGTAGTTGATGTGCTTGCTGCGGAGTCAGATCCGTACTGATTGCGTTGGCGAGAGCAGTAGCAGGAGCAGCAGCTGCAGCTGGGCGTGGTTCTGCAGTACCAGTACTCGAAGCCATCACCGAGACAGGCTGTGTGTCCACACTGCAAACCACGACAGCACCTTTGGGAAGCAAAATCGGCTCATTTGTGACGTTGAGTACTGTGAGAAGAGCCGTGCCGTTGATGAATCGAACGAGACTCGACGCTAGTGCAATTCCTTCGGAGAGGCAACGGGCTGATGAGGCGACTAGAACATCGCCATTGTCAATTACGTCGGAAGCAATCACAAGAAGTTGCTCGTGGCCAGGTGGCACCACACAATCGGCTACGGTTCGCAGACGGTGGCGGGACTGAGGCCCTTTGTCGGTGTCATCGGTCTCGCGCATGTGGACAAGGCGTTGTCGGCAAGAGATGAAGGCGGCAGCGGCAGAAAGAAAGTCCCAACCAAGAATGAGCATATAAGCGCAGGAAGTCAGCACTGCGAACGGAATATGGTGGCGAATCCAATCAATAAACACTCGAACGGTACACTGTGCCGATGGCCGTATCGTAAAGTTATTCGCGCTACGTAAAGGAGTGCCATGGTAAGGTGTAGTGACCTTGCGTACACGAGAGCACAAATCGGCATGAATAATAGAAATAGCTGCTCCCGTATCAACTAATGCACGAACAGGCACACCTTCAGCATACACTAATAACAAATTCGCCGGGCTCTCAGGAGGTGTTGTTTGTCCGAGCGATGCAGCTTTCCCTCCAAAAACTGCACCATCTAGTTTTCCGAGTGGTAGTCGGTATGGGTGACTGGCTGGAGTGGCGATGTTGAGCGTCGGAGAGGGGAAGGAGAGCGGCGGCGTCCTGGACGGTAGTTTCGAGGAGCGTCAGGTGGAGCGGGTGGGGAGAAGGAACGTGTTGAAGCGCGGCGCTGGTATTGGCTCGGAAAGGACACCAGATCCCTCTCGTAAGCATCGTAGCCGCGGCGTTCGTCCTGCTGGCGCCTTCGACAAAACCGCGAGATGTGGCCTCGAATGCCACAATAATAACAGATTGGGCGGGAGGAGCGCCAGGGGTCGTAAAATGCAGGTACAGGTGCACGGGGTGTAAAGGCTGTGACGTCGTTCTGAGGAAGCGGAAGGGCACGCTGAGCAACGGAAGATTGCATGGCAGCAACTTAGCGTACGTGAGTGGCGGATTTGGCGGCGTCGGAGGGTCAGGACGTACAGCGGAAACCAAGGAAGACAGCTCGTCTTTGATGATGCCTCGTAGCCCAGTGGACGTATAGTGAGCTGGAGGAACAGCAGAGCACGACAGGCCTTGTGCTTGAAGCTCTTCGCGGATCAGAGCCCGAAACAACGTGCGCAAATTGGCATCCGAAGAAGGTCGCGTGTCACAGACGTCTGGCTGTACCCGGATGCCTTGTAGTGTATCCAGATGCTGGCAGGTCGCGATGACATCGTCTACGGTGGTGGGGTTTTTAACTGCCAGTGCGTTAAACGCAACGTGTCCAATGCTTTTAAATTGTGTCGAACGCGATAGGCCTCGCTCAGTGCTGCGTCGACGCGGCGGCAAAGGGAAAGGACGTCTTCAATGTACGAAGTGTACGTCTCCCCTGGTTGTTGCATGCGCGCATCGAGCTGCCGCTTTGAAACTTCAGAACGTATGGATGGCATTCCGAAAATCTTCCGGACTTGGTGCTAGAAGGTGGTCCAATTGGGCAAGGCGCTCTCATGGTTAAAGAACCACGTCTTCGCGACATGGGACAGGTAGAAGGCGACGTGACGAAGTTTTTGAGTGTCATCCCAGTGGTTGTACTCACTCACTCGGTCATAGTTCTCCAGCCATCTCCAGCCAGTCCTCGACGTCGTCGCGCGGGAGACCAGAGAATATAGTGGGGTCACGCTGCAGGGAGGTAACGGTCCATACGGAGGCGGCTGGTTGGGGGGCAGCGAGGGTGATGCCGGAGGCACCGGGTTGCGGTACTTGGGTCATGGCAGTGGACAGGCGGAGCAAACGGCGACCCGAACGAAGCTCCAGTGGAACTCGACGTCGTAGAGGTCTAGCGGATCGAAAGCAATCTCCACCACTTTGTAAGGCCGCAGTACAGCTGTTGTCTCGTCGCCTTTATTCGGCTGAGCCATGCGCTGAACGAAGAAGACGCGCACCGTGATGATGATTATGTACAGGTGAAGAAGATGAAGGATGAATATTTTGCTCACAATATATATATATATATATATATATATTGCGACGTAGCGTTTACACGACCTTTAATACGCCCCGAAGACGCGGCGGACCTATCACACTCGAGGCACAGATCAGTCTCAAGATGAGTCCCCACAAGCAATGAAGACGACGAAGCCGATGAGATGATGAACATGTGCAGCCAACGAAGAAGTCACTAAGAAATGCCCACAATATATATATTCACTCTTTCCACTATCGCTACATGTATAATAAATCCTTCGCTAGGTAGACGCAAAGGGCTTTCCGATGTGATCACCAGTTGTATGCAATTTCACTAAGCGGAAGGTGACAGTTGGAGCCCAATGATTAGGTTTACAGCAATACCTATGTTCTCAGGTAACAGCAACAACTACTCATCTGCAGCTGTTTCAGGGGCAATTGAACCCACCATCACTATTTATTTCTTATTGTATCTGAACCTTGAGTATGTAGATCTCCGTCACAAGGAAATTTATCGCGTGTTGAAGGCTGCGCTAACTGCGTATTTTTATCAATTTTTGGACATATGAACTGCGGTGCAGCACTCTATTTTTTAGGGACAAGTGGACGGCTTTACTGATATGTGCACATGAAATTAGGCGTAAACGCTTATTGTGCATGCCTTCAAACTACTGTGATGTTTTTTTTTTTATTTCGTCTGTCTTCGAACCTAAAAAAATATTCTTACACCAGCAGTACATGTATTATTTTCTCGTCGTTATTTCCCATTACCTTTATAATGCGTATGATTTGGAATATTTTATAGTGGTGTCCGTACTCGCAATTTCACCCTCCCCTGTTTAGGCTACCCGACCAGATGGTTTTCTCCAATAACGTCCCTACGTTCTTCACTTAACATTGCGTCTGTCTCTGCGTTTACCACTTTCTCACTTTTATTTTAGGTGTGCATGCAACAATGACCGCTTCAACGATTCAAAGTAATGCACTAAAGGTAATCCATACGTTTTCGTTTATGACTTTCTTCCCTTCCATTATTGCAAAATTAGAATCTTATGTCTTTTTTTTCTGCTGAGGATAACATACTGGGGTGGGTAAATGTTAAAGAGCGTTTTTTCGAGCGTGTAGTCGACGTTGTGGAAGTGTAGTGTTGAAAAAGATTACATAAGCCTTCTTGTAAAAATACGTCGAAACATTGTATTTGTGCTTCTCTGCAGGTAGAATTAACATTCCGTCAGTATTTACCATGATTTCTTCGAAAAAAAAGTCCCCACCGTAAGTAAGGTACTAAGTTGGAAGTCAACGGTACGTAATCGCTGTAAAAATACGTATTATAAAGTAAAAAATATGGTAGCTGAATGATATATGATGCTGGAATACTCCAACATATTGTAAACGAATGAGGTGTCCAGTAGCAGTTCAGGTCAGTTTCATATCTATTCGTCTTATTGAATACCATAACCATCGTGGCCAACTTGGAGGAACATAAAAAAATCCAAGATGACGCTGAACACAGGCCTGAATTTAATAGAAAAAGTAATACCCATACTTAGAAAACCACCGCCTTTCATCTGCGGAAAAACGTATGGTTGTAGCTGACATGTACAACCACTCTCAGATACATAAGGCACACAAACTACATATTTCTAGCGCTTTAAGTTGTACATAAACACTATAAAGAGCAAACATTAGGTGTTTTCAAAATATTACGCATTAAACTAGGAAGGACAAGGCAACCCTTGCAGAAATCACTATAAACCCCCGCTGTGAAATAAAAAGGTGCTGATGGCGGTTTTTTTTTTGGACAAATAAAATGGCCCCTTTAAATCTGGATTCTGTTCAATTTTTTTAAGCGAAAGCCTTACTTGTCTATGTTGGCGATGCCCTTGGCGAAACTGCGCCATGACGAAATATGGCCGACGCCGCAAAAAAGTGCTCACATTTATGTCACATTTCTCAGGGAGGTTCCTGTAACCAAAGTAAGTTACTGGTATTGAAACGAAATTTTTGAACACTCCAGTCTGAGTGCGAATCGAACCCGGGCCTCCAGCGTGCATGACGAACACGCTTCCCTGAAGCCACTGCTATACATCACGGTTCTCGTTTACTAAAGGTGTGCCTAGTGGGTGCGTGATTGCTACACGCAGCTGTCTCACTGACTTAAGGTGTGGTCTAGGGCATGCACTAACGTGCTGCACTTTAGGTACTACGTTAAGTGCTCATATGTGGCGTTCAGGAGGTCTCTTAAGTGCTACACGGGTACTTCCCTTTGCGGCTCGGTACGTGTTGCAAGAAGTTTAGCCCGGATTGTATAACTTCATGTATTACCAAATGTGCCGCAGGCTATCACCTTTATGTGTTACAAGAGTGTAACACCTGCCGAACGTGTGTGTGTGTGTGTGTTCTTTTTTTTTTTTTTTTTTTTTTTGAGAGAGTGGCCGCACACGTACGCCGGCGCCGAACTGTGAGGTTCAGTGCGATGAGGTTCCGTATAAAGTCCAAGGGGGATAACATCATCGTCGTACGCCGTATGCTGTATGTACGAGTGAAAGCATGCGAGGGTGAGCCGGCGATAGCGGGTTCAATATCGCGCACGCAATGGCGGGAAGCGGGAAGGAGCGCGCCGTCCTCCAGTCGCGCGAAACGCTGCCGATGGAGGGGAGGGAGGTTCAACTCAGGCCGCTCGCACCCGCCCGGCCGCTGGATCTTGAAAGCCATTTTAGGCGCGTTAATGCGAGCGGCAGCACGAATTCGCTCGGTGCCGCGGCCACGCTCAGCCACTCCAGCGTTTTGACAGCGAGTTTCCGCGGCCACTGAGTGAGATGTGTATATGTTTTCTTGGGCGCCTGACACCATGCTTGTTAATTTAGTTAGTATGCCTACGTTTACAAGTTGATACGGCCGATAAAACTACTACCCTTACTTCGTATAGTTTGTTCTTTTTTGTTGTTTTTTTCTTTGATTGTCGCTATTTTTCATTCTTCCAAGATGACTGGGACCGCAAGTATGCAGCATGCTTTCAATCACATCTCACAGTGTTCACAGGTACTGCATTTGGTGGGATAATTCGGCCCCAGCTGTTTTGTGAAATGTGACCGAATCTTAGGCATTTCAAACAGCAACGCGAATTTAGGACTTACGGCTTGAGACGGATCTTTTTTGCCCAGCCTCAATGGCTTCGTGTATATTGAGCGGAAAATGAGGATTATATATTTTCTATGGATCTTCTTCCCATCGTGCCTCATCTTTATTCGTTTTTCACTGATCACGTTTTGTTCGTTTCATCCTTCGGAAAGCTTATTCTCGGTCAGCTCCATCGAATCATGGCCAGAGACGATGCCCTTGATCGTATTGATTGTGCGGTGCTGAGTTACCGTATTTGGACTGTCTCCAAATGGTACTACAGCTCAGCCCGCTCAGTTTAACGCAAGTGCCATTGAAAATATTCCAGGCGCAAGCCAATTAAATCTGAGTGCCAGCATTTATAATCTAAATGTCAACAATTTGTGCACGGCGCCACCGCATTTAATCCCACCGCCACCTGAATTAATCCACCTGCCAACTGCTCTATAATCCTTGAACCAGCCACTTGATTCTATGTGCTATTCATTTTATTGCCAGTGCCAGTCAATTTAATCCTCTTTCAATTTGATTGAGGAACGAATAAATATTGCCACAAGGCGTCGTAACAGGCGTCATGAACTCAGTTTATTTATTGACGTCATCACTGCACTGGTGTCAGCAATATAGGAGCACAGTTTCCGCGCTACCATTGTCATCATGGCCGCTTCACAAACACTTTCATGAGGTATATCACTTATTTGATTCTTTGCTGCGTTAAC
Organism: Dermacentor silvarum; assembly: GCF_013339745.2. Taxonomy (NCBI): domain Eukaryota; kingdom Metazoa; phylum Arthropoda; class Arachnida; order Ixodida; family Ixodidae; genus Dermacentor; species Dermacentor silvarum. The sequence goes on from NC_051160.1 coordinate 88,563,102, forward strand.
GAGGGACAAGAATTGGTCACATAACTGATTCACAATAGTGACGCACATTGCGCGACTTGGGTTGTATCATGACATGCGATTTCCTTTCCTATCGTCATAAATATCAATCGAAATGGTTGGCAAGGGTAAAAACTTCCTCACCGTTATACAACCATTTGACATAATCACCCATGATAGGTGCTAAGCTTGTGCATTAGCATGTACTCCTATGCTCCCGACATGCTTATTAAAGGGAATGGTCCTTAGAGGTTAACTGCGCATTATTGACACACATTATTAAGTCACAATATATAGTGACTCACTCGACATCACCACCGTCGTACCCAAGCCGAGCTCTCATAAGCTACATACATGCATATCAGATGAAATGTATTTCAAAGGCTAACAGCCTGCTAACTATCACTTAGTCAAATGACGTGATCACTAGTGAATCACGTGACGTCACCACAGTCATACTCGAGCATCCACTCTTCTAACCTATTCACGGCATATTCAACGAAGTGGCTTTCAAAGAGCAGCTAGCTGTTTAGTATCGTTGCTTAACGTGACGCTATCAACAATACACTCCGCGAATAACCACGGTCGAACAGGTGCATCCACTCTCCTAACCTGCTAACATGCATGTCCAACTAAATGATTTTTACATTGTAACTGGTTGGTTGATGCTATTTAGTAAAATTATTGAGTCACTAGTAAGTCACGCGACGTTACTATGGTTTTGCTCGAGCATACGCTCTCGTAACATGCCGACACATATCAAAAGAAATTGTTTTCAAAGTGCAGGTAGCTGGCTCACTGTCACTCAGTAGTATGATGTGATCACTAGAGACTCACGCGACGTCACCACGGTCGTCCTCAAGCATGCATTCTTCTAACCTACCATGGAAGATTTGAACATATGAGCCGAAACGGTTTCATATTTTGACTTGATTGCTCGATAATATTTCATAACATTATTAATTCACTGGTGACTAAAGTGACGTCACATACCGTGAGATGGACTGTTATGAAATGGTTTTCCAAGAGTGATAGTTGCTTACTGTTACTGCTTTGAATGACGTTACCACTAGTGACTCACACGACATCACCACCCTTTATCTTGCACTCTCATAACCTGCTACATGTAAATCAAACAAAAAATAATGAGGTGGTTGTTCCTGTAGCGCCACTAGTGATGGAACTACTGAAAAACTAGTTAATTAACTACGTTATCGTAGTTACACTTTAGCATGCAGTCCTCTATCCAAATCCAAAGAAGCGGTTCTCAGAGAGCCATTACGCGATGAATATTATTCTGTGGTGTTAGACTTCTGTTAGCGTAGACCGCCGAAGAGGAAACGATAATTGCGTGTTAATTTACACGACGAGAGTAGTTGAAAGCGACAGACAGAGGCGATGCGCATTTCGTGCCCTACGTTTTTCACATGTCAGCAGCACCACTGATCTCGAGGTTGCTGCGATGCGCTACTACCGCACAGGTCGATGCTTTTCACGAGCTTGACTATGCAGGCTGCCCCCCCCCCCCCCCCCACGTGTAGTGGACTATGTGCCCGACATTGCCCCGAGCGCCTCCGATGTGATAGCGCTTGATTAAAACGCAACGAGGGTGCCAGGTGAAAGGCACTTGGTGTCGCTTCGCTGTCGTGCCCTAAGGGAAGATGCCAAGCGTTACGCGCCGATTCTAGTGATCGAACATGGTGATGGTTACATATACTGCGCTGCTCCGAGGCGCTCATGCTAGAAACCGGGCTAGAGGCAAGGTGAATATACCGGCGCAATCCGTATTCCCAAGGTGTCTCAAATGACGCATCCTTCAATAATACTCAGAGTGCACTCTCCCATTAAAACTGCGTTGACATAAAAATCTGTTGTTTTTTAAAGGGTAACATAGATGCAAATATTTAGTCACACATTTCTGGTACAAATGAATTGAAGCGCCGTCAACCGTGGTTCTATTATGACCAGCAAACTTTTTTTGCTGCCTACCTGCCTATTAAATTAAAGTGGAAGTCAGTGCAGTGATAGTTTGACTGCCGCGGGTTAGTCAAAATTAAGTGAGAAGCTAGAGACTCGCTGAATCTCGGATGTGTGGGATTGAGTACCCAAAATTTTCTTGCGAAGCTCGAAGATGAACTTCCAGAACGGTACCTGCAAAAAAACCGTCGTGATGTGTTTAATCTGACATCTCCTTCTACACCAGAAGTACAAGAATACAGTAAGATCTCTAGAACTAAACCATGTAACTTATTCAGTGCGGTAATTCATTGCGCAAGAGAACGACATAATTTTCTGAATGGGTATATACAAACAAACCGAGCACGAAGACATGACCATCTCTCTGAGCGCCACCTGAACAAAATAAAAGTCGTGCATATCGTATGCTGCGCAATCCATGCGTTGAACAAGTGGCATTGCGTGTTGTGCAGCATTCACAAGGAACAAGCACTGCGCTCGTTTTGTGTGACTCCTAGTGGAGTCAACAGCACTGCGTCGCGCCGCTCCCTGTGGTATTCCTTAACTTGAGAATTGAACTTGGTGAAAACTTCCTCAATTTAATTAAAAATAAGACAGTATGGTGGAAGCCGCTTAATGAAATGGTTCAAGCTGACCAGATTTACGTGTTCTGCGGGCTCGTGAGTGGGAGCATTGTCCAAAATGAAGACAGCCTCTGAGCCGGCTCCTCAGAATCAAATCGGGCAGACACATCAGGGAGAAAGTCATTGAACATGATTCAATGGACCCGTTTGACAATTAGCCAGTGCAGCACGCCGTTGGCCATGACATACAGGCGATGATGCTGATGTTCGCGCCTTTCATCGAAGTCATCGTGTGGAGCACTTTCGTGCCCTTTTTGGAGCGGCCGAAATTCCTTGAACACCATGTATGGTATTTTGTTTTGTCGAAGTAAAAGCCGGAAACCCGGGGCAAATTGGTCTGTAACCATTGCGCATACTCTTTTCGCTTCCCCTTCACATCCGAGTGAGTTTGTGTTCACCGGCCTCTGGGTCGCTAATTTCATGGAGTAGGTGTGTGCGTCGAGGAGACGGTCAAGTGAATTGGTGCTCATTGTGAGGGCAGGAATTTGTTGTTCAACGGCTCGGTTTATCTGCTTCAGCATGAACGTTGGGTTCTTGTCGACAATTCCTGTTACGAGTTTGACAAAGTCAGCACCAAACTTTCTTCCGAGTCCCCCCTCTAGGCTGTCGGGTTAATACAGGCCACCGGCGCTTATTACGGTGAGTTGTACAACCTTTGTCCGTAATGTTCCGAGACTGAGTCCATTAAAAAATGCGTTTAACATTGAATTCAATTGTGCAGCACCCCTTCGAAATAGTCTCCCTTGCAGTCAATGCACAGCTTCCAACGCTTCTCGAGGTCTTGGAAACAGTTGGAAAACGCTTCTTTTGGCATGGTTGTCAGCTCCTCTCTCATGGCGTCTTGAATGGCTGCACGCTCCCCATTCAGCGACCTCTTGGGGCTTTCTTCACACAAGGAAACAGGAAAAAATCGCATGGGGAGAGGGCAGGCGAGTATGGCGGATGGGGAAGTACAGCAGTGCTGTGCTTGGCGAGAAATTTCGTCACGCTGAGAGCAGTGTGCGACCTTGCGTTATCGAAGGCTCCATTGTCCAGATGCCCATAAATCAGGGCGACGGCATCGCAGTGCATCAAGCATGTGTTGGAGCACGCGGATATAAAACTCCTGATTCACCGTCTGCCCTTGTGGGACGAACTCGTGCTGTTTGATACCTTTGGCATCGAAAAAAACTATCATTATTGCCTGTGATGATGTCGATAGTGGCGTGCGGTGGCGAGAAGACCTGCTTCGAATGATGATTGTGTTGTGGCTACAAGAAGAGGATTGGTGATGATGGTAATGGAAGATGACGACACGTGCCACGAACGAAGAAGCGACACGAGAGCACGCAGAGCGTGAGAGCGAGCGGCAGCCTCGAACGAAAGCTCGCAAAACGGCGGCTCCAGGCTCGGGTACCGGCGACCGGGTATCCTGCTACCGTGCGGACCTGGTCGGGGATCCAGTTCGTGGCTGGGCTTTCCTGCGCGCCAGCGGCCTGCTGTGATAGCGGCCTGGTGCAGTGCTTCCTGCTTGGACCGGGACGCCTGAGCTACCAGCCTGCTGAGCGAGCCCGAGGACTGGCGACCGGGCGTCCTGCTACCGTGCGGACCTGGTTGTGGATCCCGCTCGTGGCTCTGCTCTCCTGTGTACCAGCGGCCTGCTGTTATAGCGGCCTGGTGCTGTGCCTCCTGCTGGCCACCGGGGCGCCTGAGCTACCTATCCGCCGACCGAGCGTGCCGTTTTAGCAGCCGAGGCGTTGCAGGTCAGGCATTATTGGCCAGTACAGCAGTGGCCTGGTGCTCTACCGGCCTGCTGTTTCTCCTGCTTCCACGTCGCGACAAGGAGCGGCGTGGTGCGACAAGGTGTGGCGCGACAGCAGCGACGTAACCACAACAGCGCTCTACCGTCACAACCACCGTCACGGGCACCGCAACGACGATGTATACGGGCGAGTGCTAGGCACGTGATTTATATGGAAGGACAACTTCCGAACTATAGCCACGTACATGTGTATGTAAATCATCTGTATCGTGTCAATTTAAAGTCTGTGTTTCGTGTACCAAGCTCCCGTCTGCCGTGTCATTATTAAAGGATCCTGGGCCCAACTGACAACCGGCGAGTTTGTCGTTTCCTCATCACAATCTGGCGAGCTTGCCAGGATCCGCCAGTAACATCCAAAACGCGGAGACCGGCATTCGGGTGTGTACGCGCAGCACTAGACATCCGATATGGATTTAGACAAGTTAGCCACCACTGCAGCACCGTTAGGCTTGTCTTGCGCTGAACTTCGCGAGTCGGTTGAAAAAGAACAGGCTAGGCAGAGGGACGAACGAGCAGCTGAGCTAGAGGCATCCAAAGCAGCAGCAGAAAGTCAGCGGTTAGCCGACGGAAGGCAGCGACAAATCTTGCAGCTGAAGCTCAAGCTTCAGGAAGGAGCGCAGAGCGGGATATCCGCCCTAGCCGCGCCCGTATCGTCACCAAAGCTACCCTGCTTCAACCCCCAGAAGTTACTGCCACTGTTCGATGAACGACGTGACGACCTCCACACGAATCTCCAGAGGTTCGGACGCGTAACCACTGGAGAGTACGAGGCAGGTTGTAAGCTTGCAAACAAGGACAGAAAGGCAATGCATATAAAAGAACTAATCGAGCTAGGCGAGAGCATGGGACTAGAGAAAGCGGAGTTAAGAGACTGGGTGGAACATCAGCGGTCATTGGAGTGCGAGAGGCGTGCTGCTGAAAGGGAAATGAAAAAAGCTCGCCATGCAGTGCAGCTTCAAGCTGAGCGAGTGCGTCATGAAGAAGAGCTATGCATCCTTACATTGCAGATCGCAGCTCGTGAAGCGCTCACTAGCGCTACGACTTCCGGCAGCATGACTCCATCCGATGGTGAAGCTCAAAATGGGGTGATTGCCTTGTCTTCACCGCCTCCCGCAACCCAGTTATTAGGTTTGGGAAAGGGCGATGAGGCGGCTCAAGGTTGCTTGTCGCGTGAACAAACATTGTATGTTTTGCATGGTCACGAAGCTCACAACGTCGAAAAAGCTAATGCAAAAACTGCCCACAAAGCTATATCACAAGAGTGGAATTGTGACTCAGCACCAAAGCAGTATTTTGATTTTTGTTGTTTGTTAGATTCATGCACTTCAATCGGAAGGCTGCTCCGCAAACGAAAGTTCATGTGAGCCCCGTCCTCCATGACACTAAACAAGACGTAGCTTTGTACTCTGGTATAACCAGCGATAGAGATTGCCACCAAACTCACCCAGCCAATCTTTCTCGATCTATGAGAGTGGACTCACCTATGATGTCAAAGAAAGTGCCCAGTATTCAGGCAAAGTAAGGAGTTTGTTACCCTTTGAAAGCCATTTATTTTATATGCATGTCGGCAGCTTAGGTGCATGCTTAGGTAAAAACCATGGCGATGTCAAGTGAGTCGTCAGTGATCACATCATGGGACTGAGCGAGAGTGAGCATGTTGTTACACTTTGATAGACATTTCGTTTGACAAGCATGTCCTTAGGTTATGAGGGTGCAGCTTGAGTACGACAGTGTTGCCGTCGAGTGAGCCACTACTGACCTAATCATGAGACTCAATAATACGAAATTACATTCTCAGAAACATTGGATATGCATGTCGGGAGCATAGAAGTGCATGCTAAAATACAAGCTTAGTGATCTATCAAGAGTCACTTAGTGATTATAATAAGTGGTTAAGTAATGGTGAGCAATTCTTTTACCCTTGCAAACCATTTCGATCGATATGCATGGCGATAGGGATGAAAATCGCACGTTATGATACAACGTAAGTCGTGCAATGTGTGTCAGAACTGTGACTCACTTGTGTGAGTCACTCTTGTCAGTCGGAAACGTGGCTGGAAAAGATGCAAATGAGTGATATACCATACGGAAGTGTTTGTCAAGTGGCCATGACGACACTGGTGGGCTGTAAACTGTGCTCCTATAGTGCTGACAACAGTACAATGATGACGTCAATAAATAGGCAGAGTCCATGAGGCCTATTACGACCTCTTTTTGCAATATTTCTTCATTCCTCCATCAAATTTAAAGAGGAATGGATCGACTGGCACTGCACTAAAATGAACAGCTCTTGGATTAAAGTGGCTGGCTGAGAATTAAAATCAGTTGGCACATAGATTAATTCAGATGGCTGGGGGAATAAATGTGGGGCACCTGGGTTAGATTGTACTTGTATTAAAGATGCTGGCGCTCAGATTAAAGTCGCTGGCACCTGGATATATTCAATGGGAATTCGATTAAACTGAGTTAGAAAGCCAGTAGAATTTTTAGCCTCGCATGTTTCTTCTTTTCAAGGAGGAAGAGGAAACAACTTTATTCAAGGGAAACTTCAGAGCATTGTAGATGGCCGCTTGTCTGCGGCGACCTCTTCCGCCCAGGCAATGATTGCTTTTTGAAGTTTTTCTTTGGGGGACCGTATTAGGGGCACCATAAATTATTTTCAAGCATATCCAAAAGGATGTCACGACTGCCCAAGCTTGCAGCTTTATAACCAAAGCGTATACTTTCATCGAGACACTTCAAACCAGGAATGGTGAGATGGCTCTCATTGATTTTTCTGTTTGTTCACTGTGGAGTACACGATAATTTAGGAAAATTTTCTCTATGGTGGCCAACAATTTTAGCACTTCTTCAGTGCACTCCCTTTTCAGGGCGATAAGAAATCGTGAGGGAAGATGTAGGCATAAATATAGACTGTATTTCGGCAGTACGAGCCAACTACCCACCATCGAGCCCTACGAGGGGACGCAGCAGTACCTGTAACGCACACGTCCGGCAAACGCCAGCTGTAGGCCACTACTATAAGCCAATATGAATAACCAAGGGTGGGTATGGGACACAAGGTTAGCCTTTGCTGTCTTGATTATCAGAAGTAAAAATATGTGAAAAGACAGGAAGGAATGATAGAGAAAAAAACACAGCATATCCACGAAGTGAATGATGATGAGTGGGCGAAGCACCAGGGGATCATTCGGGCAAAACGCCGGAAGCGTTCTCCGGAAGCCGGAACCTGGCTTCCGGTTCCGGCATCCGGAACCGGAAGCGGAACCGGAAACGAAGCCGGAAGCCGGCTTCCGGAACACGGAGCGTGGCGTACATATACTATACATATACATATACAGGGTGTCCCAGCTATCACGCAGCACGATTTAAAAAAGAGGAACGGCGTTACGCGAAGAAACCCTAGTGCGTATTGTTTCCAGTACAATGGAGTAGCCGATAGTATCTTTTTCGTTTGTCAGATTTAATTTTTAATTGTAATTAATTATCTAACTCGAGAAGTACTGTTCTAATTATCAAAGTGTCAATGAGAAAGTTGTAGAGCAACATGAAACACTCCCGATACAGCTTTCGGTTGCTCAATACGTGCTACATAAATGTGTTTTTCCGACTGTGAAAGAAGCCCGCGAATACACACAGAATTGTCACAAGACTGGCCGCTCCAGGCACTTTGCATGTATTCGGGGGCTTCGTTTATGCTCGGAAAAACACTTTTATGCAGCACGTATTGAGCAACGGAATGCTGTATTGGGAGTTTTTCATGTTGCTCTACAACTTCCTCATTGACACTTTGATAATTAGGACAGTACTTATCGAATTAGAAAATTAATTTGTACTGAAGAAGAACGAGCAGTATGCACTGCTTCTAGAAAGACGACGACGACGAGTTGGTCGAAGCCGTGTGCCTCTGTTGCCTGAGCTGTGTAACCTCTCGCTGCAGTGCTCTACGCTCTAGTTAATTAAACTAGAGTGCCTCTCTACATTTGGTGGACGTGCTGGGCCCTTTACCGACCTGGAACTCCGCAGCCGGACGCTCCCTCCCGTTTCGGCCATGCCTGAGGACGCCGAGCAGCCCCATCCTCCCCAGGCATCGCCTGTTGTCTGCTTCGGCGCTCTACGCCAACGCGATCCTCCGGTCTTCAGCGGCACCGACGATCATGACGTCGAGGATTGGCTCTCCTCATACGCCCGAGTGAGTGCGCATAACAAATGGGATGACAAAGATAAACTGACTAACGTCATCTTCTATCTTTCTGGAGTCGCTCATCTCTGGTTCCGGAATCATGGATCCGACCTTACCACCTGGACTGCTTTTACTAATTATTTCAAAGAAGTCTTCGGTCGCCCTGCTGTGCGAAAGCTTCGTGCGGAACAACGCTTGCGTGGTCGCGCTCAGCAAAAGGGTGAAAACTTCACCAGTTACATTGAGGATGTCGTTGACCTTTGTCGGAGCATTAACCCCACCATGCCAGAAAGAGAAAAGATAAAGAATGTCATGAAGGGCATCGGAGATGATGCCTTCCAGATGCTCTTGGCGAAAAATCCACGAACGGTTGACGAGGTGATCACCCTGTGCCAGAGCTACGACGAGCTCCGCTTACAACGCCTCACTACGCGCTGAGCTGCCGCGCCGGACGACACGATTTCGGCCCTAACCGACAATTTCAATGCTGCTCCCGCCCACTTCTCGTTCCTCGACCAAGTCAAACAATTCGTTCGAGAGGAAGTCGCGTGTCAACTGTCCCTTTTGCCTGCTACCCGGTCGTCTGACTCATTCTTGTCTCCGGAACTACGTCGGGTCATACACGAACAAGTCAGCGATGCACTACCTCTCGCTCATCAGCCACCTCAAGCGCCGGTTCCGCTCACGTACGCTACCGTCATCATCAGTTCAAGACCTCCGCCTGCAGTTTCGCACTACACGCCCACAGGCGGCTTCTACGCGTCGCCTTCTGCAGCTGCAAACTATGGGCCCAGAAGCGACTTCTGCCCGCCTCCGCAGCCCCTACGCCCGACTCAGCATTGTGCGCCCGAGCCTGGGCCCCCTGTTCACAATCCGTGGCGTACCCAGGACAATCGGCCCATCTGCTACGCGTGTGGCTTTGCTGGCCATGTGGCACGATTTTGTCGCCGGCGGGGTTGGTACCCTCCCGATACTGCGAGACCACAAGGGAATGCACCTGACTCCCAGTCTCGCTATGTTCCACCTGTTCCGCACTTCGCTTCCTCGTCTCCTGCTCCTCGAAGTTTAACCACTCGTCGGTCTGCATCTCCCCGTCGACGTTCCCTGTCCCCCCTTGTCCGCCGCCCCCCCCCGCTGTGGAGGAAAACTAAAAGGCGCAGTTCCGGAGGCAATAACTGCGATCTCATCGAACTGCTCAAGCCCTCGTTTATTCCCTGCGAACGTGATTGAAATTTATGCGGAAGGTATCGGCGTTCACGCGTTTGTCGACACCGGTGCCGCGGTGTCAGTGATTGCCGACCAGCTTCGCTGTACGCTCCGAAAGGTCGCGACGCCGTTTTCCGCTATTTCGCTACGTACAGCAAGCGCTGAGCCAATTGAGCCTGTAGGAACTTGCACCGTCCGTGTCGCCATACAAGACAGTTTATATCACATTGAGTTTGTTGTTCTTCCCCGCTGCTCTCATGCCATCATTCTAGGATGGGACTTCCTCTTTTCTCATCGCGCAGTTATTGATTGTGCCCCTGCAGAACTTGCGCTGACTCCATTTTGCGGAAGCCTTTCTGAAGATTTGCCTCATTCTTCTGCTAGAGTGTTCGTTGCCGCCGACACCGATATCCCTGCTTTCTCTTCCGCCCTTGTGCCCGTTTCCTGTGCTGCTTTCTGCGATTCCACAGTTCTCTTCACGCCGTCAAAACTTGCTGCATGCCATCATCCCTTCTTGCTTCCCTTTGCCATCCTTCCTATTCGCCAGGGCTCCAGCGCACTTTACGTTTCGAATCCGTTTTCGTGTCCATCAAGCTTACACCATGGCGAGTGCCTCGGGTCTGCTGACGAATTTGAGACGAACTTTCTCTACGATGTGCCTGATGACTCGACTTCTCTTCAAGTTCACGCCATGGCTCTTCCTGTCTCTGCGTCTGAGCCAGCATGTGACAGAACGTTTGCTCGGTGTATTGATCCGAACCTCACTCCGAGTCAGCGCGCGCAGATCGTCGACCTCTTTACCCGATTTCGCAATTCTTTTGACCTCCAACAACAATGTTTAGGGCGTACAGCTACAGTCGTTCATCACATGGACACCGGTAGCCATGTTCCACTACGGTAGCGTCCATAACATGTGTCCGCGAGGGAGCGCCGTGTCATCGACGAGCACGTAGGCGACATGCTTCAACGCGGCGTGATACAGCCTTCCCACAGTCCTTGGGCCTCTCCAGTAGTGCTGGTGAAAAAGAAAGATGGGACAATTCGTTTTTGTGTGGACTATCGACGCCTGAACAAGATAACCCGGAAAGATGTCTATCCTCTCCCCCGTATCGACGACGCACTAGACTGCTTCCAAGGCGCTGAATTCTTTTCGTCCTTAGACTTAAGATATGGTTACTGGCAAGTCCAGGTGGCTGAGTCAGATCGCCCGAAAACGGCATTCGTTACGCCTGACGGCTTATATGAATTTACTGTGATGCCCTTTGGCCTGTGCAATGCGCCTGCCACAATTGAAAGAATGATGGATAACATCCTCCGCTGCCTCAAATGGCAGACATGCCTTTGTTATCTCGATGACATTGTCATCTTTTCCCCGGACTTTTCTTCTCACTTGCTCCCACTCGAACGCGTCCTCACTTGCCTCGCCGATGCGGGACTCCAGCTCAACATCAAGAAGTGTCGCTTTGCCGCCCGACAGCTAGTCATCCTTGGCCACGTTGTTTCGAAAGATGGCGTGCTTCCAGATCCTACCAAACTCCAAGCAGTCGCTCAATTCGCACGACCAAAGACCACCAAAGAACTCCGCAGCTTCATCGGATTGTGCTCATACTTTCGCCGGTTCCTCCGCAACTTCGCCACCATAATAGCGCCTTTGACGCAGCTTCTCGCGGGTAACCACGACCTCTCGGCCTGGTCGCCACTTTGCGATGCCGCATTCACGACGCTGCGTCGTCTTCTAACATCACCCCCGATTCTCCGTCATTTCGATCCCAGCGCATCGACAGAAATTCACACGGATGCTAGTGGTGTCGGCATTGGCGCTGTTCTTGCGCAACGAAAGACTGGCTTCGATGAATACGTCGTTGCCTACGCCAGCCGCACACTCACGAAAGCGGAAGCTAACTATTCTGTTACAGAAAAAAATACTTGGCTATCATTTGGGCCATAACTACATTCCGCCCTTACCTCTACGGCCGCCCATTCGACGTAATAACTGACCATCATGCCCTCTGCTGGCTGTCGTCCTTAAAGACCCTTCAGGTCGCCTCGCTCTATGGGCGCTCCGCCTCCAAGAGTACGACATTCGAGTGCTGTACCGCTCTGGCCGTAAACATTCGGACGCAGATGCCCTGTCCCGCTCTCCTGTGTCAGGCCAGCTCAATTAATTGAAGATACCAATATGCGAGTCCTCCCTCACCGCCACGGACATGCTTTCGGAGCAGCAGAAATATCGATGGATTGTCTCTATGCTGGCTTTTCTGTCCAACCCATCAGCGCCTTCTTCTGACCGTACAGTGCGTCGCCAAGCACACCACTTCACTGTTCGCGACGGACTCCTATACCGCCGTAACTACCTCTCGGACGGCCGCAAATGGTTACTCGTGGTCCCACGGCATCTACGTTCGGACACATGTACAGCGTTTCACGATGACCCGCAATGCGCGCATGCAGGAGTACTAAAAACATACGCGCGCCTGCGACTCCGTTATTACTGGCGCTGAATGTACCGATTCGTCCGCCGATATGTGCGCTCCTGCCTCGCTTGCCAACGCCGCAAGAACACCCCTTGTTCCTCAGCTGCCCCATTGCAACCTTTGCAATGGAACGCGCCTTTGACCGCGTCGGAGTTGATCTTTACGGGCCCCTGCCGAGTACTTCAGACGGCAACCGCTGGGTGATTGTGGCGATAGACCATCTAACGCGTTACGCGGAAACTTCGCCTCTGCCCAGCGCATCTGCGCGTGATGTTGCATGGTTCCTTCTGCGTTAAATCATACTTCGCCATGGAGCCCCCAGAAAATTGCTCAGCGACAGAGGCCGTGTGTTTCTCTCTGAGGTTATAGAAGCCCTACTCAAGGAATGCCACGTAATTCACTGCACCACTGCTGCATACCACCTGCAGACTAATGGGAATCACTGAGCACATTAACCGTACTCTTGGTGACATGTTATCCATGTACGTCGTATCTGACCAGACCAATTGGGACTGCGTTCTACCCTTCGTGACGTATGCTTACAACAGCGCCACACAGACCACTACGGGACTTTCCCCGTTCTTTCTTGTTTACGGACGCGAGCCTTCCTGCACAATGGATACCATCCTTCCGTATCGGCCTGACACAACGGAGTCAACTGCCCTGTCCGAAGCTGCTGCACACGCGGAAAAGTGCCGACAGCTCGCCCGCACTTTTACTGTGGAAGACCAGCAGCGACAGAAGCACCGTTGGGACACTTCCGCCTCTCCTGCACCCTATGCCCCTGACTCACTAGTCTGGCTTTGGGTTCCCGCCACCAGCCCTGGACTTTCACCGAAACTCGTTTCCAGGTACCAGGGTCCCTACCGTGTGGTCAGTCAAACGTCTCCTGTGAACTACATGATAGAACCCCTTGCGCAACCTTCGGATAAGCGTCGCCGAAGGCGCGAAATCGTGCATGTTCAGCGGCTAAAGCCTTACTTCGACCCCCCTGTGCTATCCTGCCCGTAGGTGGCCGGGACGGCTCATTTTCTCCGGGGAGATAATTGTACTGAAGAAGAACGAGCAGTATGCACTGCTTCGAGTAAGACGACGACGACGATTTGTGCCTGTGTTGCTTGAGCTGTGCAACCTCTCGCTGCAGTGCTCTACGCTCTAAATAATTAAACTAGAGTGCCTCTCTACAAATTATAATTAATTAAGTAAATCTCAGTAACGAATAAAATACAGGCGGCTACTCCACTGTACTGGAAACAATACACCCTAGGTTTGCTTCGCGTAACGCCGTACCTCTTTTTTTAAATCGTGCTGCGTGATAGTTGGGACACCCTGTAAATATAGGTATACATAATGTGTACATATATGTATATATATGCATGCATATGTACATATATATATATATATATATATATATATATATTGTACATGTGTACAGTATATACCGCGCTTATAAAACCCTTGTGCACCGCAGCGCCCCTAGCGGTCTCCATGCAAATGAGAGCTAGGGACAATGGACAACCAGGGACGATGCTCGGCCCTAAGGTGCTTCAACCCTAAAAGTCACAGGCCTGCGCGGCACACGCTGCACAGTCACAGCGTAAGCTGGTGGAGCGGCTCAAGAGTAGCTCCAATTTCGGCACCACGCACAACACGGTTTTCGCGGCAGTCGCTTCGCCTCGTTTTGACGAGAACGATCTGAACTGCCCACCCGGCGTCCACGGCGAGCTGTGGCTTGTAATGCTCTCTGCACAGCATTCTGCTGAGACCGATCAAGCCTGGTTGTAGCCGCGCACGTAGCTCTATGATACTCTTCTTCAGCAGCGATTCGTACCTTGCGAGGAGACGCCATAACGTGTATTGAAGATATGTCCAGAATACGTGGCTCACATCTCACATCCCTTGACCCGTGGTACGGTACATTGTTGTTGTTGTGGATGATGATGGTCATCAGTGTTTATTGGAATCTGCAAAACGGGCTGGTGACAAATAGTCACCTAGCCTGCTTGAGTGAACCAGGTCCCATTACATGCAGCATGCAATTGCTATATGCAACTGACATGGCGAGCACGCCGCGTTTGCAGGCACCTTAACTAGATGGAGCCACCATACTAGCGGAGGCTCGGGCTGCTCGGGATCGCGTTGATTGCGCGCCTCGTCTGAAACGCATCTCGTCGTCTGCGCCTGCGCATGCTGCGTTTGCAGGCGCCTTACCTAGATAGCGCCACCATACTGGCGGAGGCTCGGGTCATCTACGTCTGCGCGCCTGCCTAGGGCGCGTTTATAGGGCATTTTCCCGCGGTTGATAGCTAGCGCTTGCGTGGCTCAGTGGTAAAGTATCCGACGCCCGCGCAGCCGGCCTGGGTTCGATCCCGGAGGGGACCGGGTACTTCTTTTGCATTTCCGGCGATAGCAGTTATGGCCACCACCGGCGGCGGAGGACACCATCGCGAACCGAAACGGCCATTGGAATGAGTCCATACCAGCTTACACTGTAAAATTTCAAGATTAAAGAGGAGAACAGGGAGACAGAACTACCGATTTCCCCTGCACGTGTCTGCCAGGGGCTGCCACCTACGTGATTCGAAGGACAAAAGGGGCGTGTTGTCTTTGCCAAGGGGCTATCATAAAGGTCCAAACACCCGGCAGCAGCTCAATCACAAGGATCTGATTTTCCCCAGACACGGCTAAGCAACGCAATGCTAAGAGTGGGAAGGTTCAACCCCCATGTGCTCGCATCCGTGGCGTCGCAACTCACAAAACGCCTGCTGAGGCAAGCGCACTTGCGGGGCCCAACAGTTTTTAGGCCTCCTTGTCTTATCTCCTACTGCATTGTGTCTATCAGCTCTTGTAATTCCTAAGTGCAGTAGCAAGGACCTACATTAATTTATTTATGCTTTCTTGTATATGTGCTATTTCCTTTTCTTTCTCGTATATTCTGTTCTAGAAGGTGTTCGCTGTCTTGCCTCTGTATCTGACCCGCAGTTTAAGGTTACACATTTACAGTGCTCGCTGCAGGCATCCAAAGGACTTACATTGAATATTAACGGACTATGAAAGTAGTTACCGACAAGGCTGGTACTCATGGCATACTAACACGTACATGCGTCGAGTCAATTTGTTTAGCACTTATGTAAATTTATAACCTCCGTAAATAAGAACTTACCGATATTCAGAATACTAACATCACGTCCAGAAATTCACAGGCATACGCCGCAATTGGTTTATGCTGCGTTCTTTTCTGCTACTTCTTTATGATTGTCAATAGGGGTTTGCTAAACCATAAGCGACCACGTTAGCGTTGCCGGATGTCAGTAAACCACCCACAGTATTTGTTTACAGATGCTGAGAGACAAAGACCCCCTCTATTTATTATGGAGTGAAGGGAGCCTCAGAGGTCACGCTTGCTGGTCGTCTACATTCGTACAATTAGGTTACGGAACGCTGGTTCACCGTACGCTAAAGACTGAATGGAATGTGGAAGTGAGTGTTAAATATTTTTCATAGAATGTACTACTCCTAAATACATTATTGTCACTTACTTCGAATAAGCAAATGAAAAAGTAATTTTCCGGGGAGCATAATTTGGAAATGTAATAAATTTCTCGCCTGCTGGCTTAACAGCAGTAGTAATAAAAATATACATAATATTAGGCAACCGCTTATAGCGTTCTTAAGGCTCATGTCTCAGCGTGGAAAATTCATGACGTAATCTTGTAGTTCGAGCAAATATTAATTGATGCCACTCAGTAAACAGCATTAGAGTTTAAAGACTTCTTAAGCTTAAACGCAAATGCAGGTTGCTCAGCGAACACTTTCAAATTTCTTTTTCTTAAGTCGCACTTTCGACCGAAAGGCGAAGCATCGATTGCGATAGCAAATTAGGAGACAGCTATACGAAGTAAGGATAGTAGCTTTATCGCCCGTATTAAGTTGTAAATATTCGCTAAGTAAAGAAACAAGAACGGTGTCACATTTAAACATGAACACATCTTACTCGATGACCGCGAAAACTCGTCAAAACGCTAGAGTGAGAAAGCGCGCCAGCGGTAGCGAGCAAATTGTCATTAGCCCGGGCTAAACGCGAACTAAACGTCGAAAGCACAGCGCATACGAAGCTACCGGCACTGGGCGCATGCACATTGTGCCCAACGCAGATCACTGCGAAATTGAGGCCCTCGCGGGCGCGCACTTCGGCCACATCGCAGATCGCTTTCAAGAAACGGCGCCCGCGCGGTAGCACCGTGAGCAGCAGCCACAAGAGCAGAAGGCACCCCCCTCCCCTGTCTGTTGCCTCCTCACCGTGCCTCGCGCGCGAACGAAGACCGCGCGCTTTCGCACAGCTTCCTCTCTCGCTCTCTCGCGTGCGCGATATTAAGCTGCGATTGCCGGCTCACCCTCGCACGCTTTCACTCGCACACACAGCGTACGGCGAGCGGCGACGATTTTGTCGCAGTTGAACTTTATACGGAACATCACGGTGACGACGACGGCAAAAATGTGCTTGGAGTGTTCTTATTATTGTTATCGCAATAAAATGTCCTATGGCAGATAGCATAATTCTAATCCGTGAGCTAGTCTACTAGAAGAGGCTGATAATACTTGCAAGAAATTGAGATGCATTATGAAATAATTCATAAAAATGTGCTAATTAAGTTTTTAACTAAAACCTTATGGTATATGTTGCAATTTACAAATTCTAGCGGCTAAGACTGTAATATGCGCCATCAGTTAATTAGTTTAAAACGTAATTAGTGAAATTTTGTTCGTCGATTATGTATTTCAATTTTTTGTGCAAGTATTGTTCGCCCCTTCGAGTAGACCCGTTCATGTACAAGAATTGCGCTTTCTGCCATAGGCAATTATAAAGAAATTTCATGCTGATATGCCTTAATCAGGAATTATCCATACGTATAAAGAAGTGTCATAAACGCGAGCTACTTCCCCAAACGAATACTACAGTCGCTAGTTTCCTTTTCTAATGAAATTTGCGCAATAGGATAGTTTTATGAGAAGTTGTGAGGGACTTGCTATAAATGGTGCGGCATTTGAGAGACACCATGACAATGACCTTTCGTAAAAGCGAAGTGATGATCGTGTTTGTTGTGCCTAATGTTTGGAGTGGCGTGTCGAATATGCATATAACCTCTTGAAGAAAAAGTTTTCGAAGTGATTTTGCGATGAACTTATGCCTTAAAAAGACTGCAAAGTTGTGGAGGCAGTTAGGCCTAATATCATCATGCGAAAGTACGGAAAAACTAAAATGTTGTAACTTTATTTTTATTGTGATAATAACTATATGGACACTCCAGGCCCATTTATGTCGCCGCTTTCGCCGTTAGCTTCCATACAATGTCCAACGATGATAAAACGGTGGCCACCTGCCTTTTGCGGTATCTGCGAGTGAAAGCGTGCGAGGGTGCGCAACCTCACGCACGCAAGGGAGGGAAGCGGGAAGTGCGCCGTCTTCCGTCGCGCGTAACGCTCAGGACGTAGGGCAGGGGGGGGGGGGGGGAGTTTTACTTCTGGTGGTTGCGAAAAGACAGCGCACGGCGCAGTTTCACCGACGCAGGTGGCTTTCACGGTACAGCGGACCGCGCGGGCGCCCGCGACCGCCGGGGCCAACCGGAGTAATACGCTCCCACCCATCCTCCCCTGCCGATCCTCCCTCCACGCCTCAAGGCCCAGCACTGCTCCGCGGGGAGAGGGCGCGTTCAACTCCGGGCGGCCCTGGCAGCTGCACGCCCCCGCGTCGGCCGCTGTAATTGGAAAGCCATCTGCGTCGGGGACAGTCCGCCGTGCGCTGGGTATTAGCGGCTTAGATCGTGTTGATGCGAGACACAGCACGAAGGTCAATTCGCTTGCTGCCGTGCTTCCTCACTCCAGCGTTTTGACAGCGAGCTTCCGCGGTCATCAAGCGAGATGTGTTCATGTTTGCTTGTGCGCACGTGACATCATGCTTGTTCATCAAGTTAGTATGGCTATGTTTACATGTTTATACGTGTCACATGTAAGAGGAAAAAGACTACGACGAAGTTCGCGGAGCGTTCCGAACGGCGCGAGCGCTCGAGGCACGCGAGCCGAGGTGTAGTCCGCGATGGAGAAGCATCGAAGCAGTACTTTCGACGTGGCTCTTGAGCTGGAAGATTGTCTCGTCAGCCATGTTCTGACGACGGGAGAGCGGAGGACCCGGCCACGAAGTCGTGAGGCTGGCAAGGCCCAGGTGTAGCTGTAGTCCTCGGAGACGTCCGGACGAAGCTCCTTGGACCGGCCGCTGCTGCTCACGGTGGTTCCGGTCTTCTTCTCGAGAATCCCTCTTCCTCGGCCAAGCCCGTTCAACTGATAATCACCGTGCTACCTGGTCGCCATGCCCAACGACGTAAGACGAAGAACGCTTCGCGAGGCCTAACCCGGCGAGTGACACGTCAGCGGCGGCTACCGGGGCACCAGCCACGTACTCGGCCAGGTCGACGGAACCGCGAGGCGTCGGCACCTACGGCACCCTCAACGCTTCGGATGAGAACGACGCGGACTCAACAGGAACTTCGAACCGCCGGTCTGTAAGAACCCGCACTTCCATATAGCGACGCAATTAGGCCGGGGCCAGGGTGGCCAGACTTTGAAGAGTCAGGGCTAGGACTGACTTAGAGACGTTAAGACCAAAAGAGAATATTTGCTGGGAGTTTTGTATTTAGCCTAAGCTTTGTGTTTGAGTTTGAGTGAACATTTTTGGGTGAATTATTGTTGTAGTCTTGCGTGCCTTGTGCTTTTACCATCCTTGTACATATTAAATCCTCGTTTTCTGTGCCGTCAGTCGTGTCTCTCCTCGATCGAGAGTAGCGCATGTACGCAACTCTCCGGCTCCCGAGTAGATAGGTGACAATACGGCGGATAAAACTAATATCCTTACTTCATATAGATGTCCACTAATTTGCTAAAGCAATCGATGCTTCGCCTTCCGGGCGAAACTGGGACTATTTTTCGCTAGCGTACCATTGATTCAAGGTGGCTCATGCGTGTTATGCATCGTCGTAGCTCCAAATTCTAGAATCAATTTTTGAATATTCCCCTATTGCTCTACGAAAAGTGAATTTACACTCAACATTGCATGATCACCAGAAATGAAACGTTAATTTCAATGTCCCTATTCGCAGAAATACTGTTTCAAATGTTTTCTATAGAATAGGCGATCACTGAGTTGATGGTATGGTCACACTGATCGCTGTAATGCCTAGGTGGGAGGCGCTCGAGTGCAGTTCAATCAGCAAACGCGCTTGCGCAAGAGCAGTTTCATGAACACGAGCCCCGGTTTCAACCATATAAATTTTCTACGTGTATGTCAAATACTGCTAAGCAAGAAAGTCAATTCTTTTTACTACAGGATTTATTTGGTGATAGAAATTTCAGCAAACTCAAGCACTAGACCAAAACTAAATGCCTGATAGGGTCCTTGGCGACTGTGACGCACGTGACAACAGATGACATCACTTTCAGATGTTCTTAACACCTACGAAAAAATAATCCGGAAACAATGTTAACGTGATTGCTTACAGAGCTGCAGTTAAGTACGAAAATTCCAGCTTTTGAGCCAGAAAGCTTCTAATACGGAAAGGGGCTTAATGCTCCAAATGCTGACTTGCAGAATGGTGTATGAAAGTCAACCGGAGGACCAAAGAGCAGGAAAAAAGCAGCATTTGCAGAAATAAACAACGGAACAGCTCTCGCAACGCATCTCGCAACTCCGTTTGGTGCTCGAGCCCGTTGATGTACTGGGGATTTTTGAGCAGCCTCATACTAGCCACTCACCTTCACCCGCAGCTTATAGTTCGGCCGGTTTGGTGATGGACCTAAACTGGTTGCTTCGTATAGAAATAGTAGCAGACGACGCGATAATCGTAATATAGACTAATTTTCTGAAAACTAACCCCGCTCACCATTTCAGGCAAAAAGAAAGCTAGGCTTATATTCTTCCTTTTTCTTGTCTTGGAAGTGCAAATACGGGCGAGCGGCTCCGGAGTGCACGGGATGTAGCTTTGCACTGTTTGCTCACTGAACTTAATGGTGTGGAAGCCGTCATTCGTGCTGTTGGTTTGACAGCGATCAGTTCTTGTTACCAGAGAGAAAAAATGTAAACATTGCCTAACTTGAGAGGAAAATATTTTGCGTGAAAAGTAATTTTTGCAGGCATTTCGTAACTGTGGGGATTCGCAAGGGCAGACATTTCTGTTTTGCAGTGACGGCGGCAGCACGTGATG
The DNA here is from genome assembly GCF_013339745.2 of Dermacentor silvarum. Lineage (NCBI taxonomy): Eukaryota > Metazoa > Arthropoda > Arachnida > Ixodida > Ixodidae > Dermacentor > Dermacentor silvarum. The sequence goes on from NC_051160.1 coordinate 88,583,615, forward strand.
CTCTTACTCTCCCAACGGGATAGTCTTCCCGTTTGTCGAGGTGTTCAGGTTCGGCAGTTGTCTTTCTAGTCTGCTACGTTCAATCGGGAATTTAAATTGGCACATGTGGAAAAAAATGTCAGCACACGCAGGCATGATGGAAAGACGCGTGCGGTGAGCCCGCTGGTAGCCGAATGCTCAGAATGACGCACTTCTGGTAGGTTGGTGTCCCGACCATTCGCTTATGCTGCACTTTATGCAATCGCAGATACTCGCGCTACTGAAGGACTTGTTCCGTCTGTTATCGCGCATTGAACGTCAAAATTGAGGGCAAAATTGGGACATCATAAACGGTGGTGTCTTGTTTGTATTGTGTAATTTGATGGTTGTAATCGTAAATCTACACCTGCGAAAGTTTACGGTTTTCCATAAAAGCTGTGTTTTTTACTCTCAGTGCAATTGTCCCAAATGGCCCATTTATCCTACATTTGCACTATTATATAAACTTATTCTTATGCTAGAAAGTTAGTTTTATGCAATACTTAGAAAATCTTTAGGCAAATTGACTGAAGCTAAATGGTAAAAACACAAGCAAAGCACTTATTCTTACGACAGACAGACAAAGAAATTTAATAAATAGGTCCTGAGAAGCCCTACCCTAGGGCAGAGCTGCGGGCCGCTCCCACGTGGGGACGGGTAGGCCGAGCCTAACCGCCGCATCGTGGGCTCTCTGGACAGCCCAAGTTAGTCGTGACAGTTCTGAGCTCTGGATCGCAGAGCTCCATTCTTCTTCCGTGATGCGATTGGGCCCCTGCAACGAGGGGCATCGCCAGAGCATGTGTTCTAGATTGCTAACAGCCTCACAGTCGGGGCAAGTAGAGCTAAAAGCCTCTGGAGTGATCGAATGAAAAAGGGCCAGGTCGGGATAGGACTTAGTCTAAAGCATGCGTAAAGTGGACGACAGAGGTCTAGCCAGTTTTCTATGAGGTGGAGGATAAGTCCTCCTACCCAGGTGATAGTGCTTAGTGATTTCGTTGAAAGTAGTGAGAGTGTCCCGAAACTCGAGAACCCCGGCCTCTGAGCTCGCCCCTGCTCCCGCACGGTGGGTTAGTGCGCAAGCTTGGGAGTGGGCGATGTCATTGCGATTGGGCAAGGATTCAAGCTGGGGGCCGAGGTGCGCCGGAAACCACGTGATGGTGTGCGTAGAGATGATCTTGTTCTTGAGAATCGTGTGAGCCTCCTCAGCAATGGACCCTGAAGCGAAAGCCCTGACTGCCGATCTCGAATCAGTGAAGATTTGTGTTTTGCTGCTGTCTAGGAGTGCCAAAGCAATTGCGACCTGCTCCGCTCTGGATGGAGTTGAGCACTTCAGGGAAGCTGCATTCACTATCTGTCCGTTGTGATCAACGATGGCAGTGGCGAAGTTAGACGACTGTCCTCCATATTGGGCGGCGTCGACCAAACATGCCGAGTGGGGATCGTCTTTGATACTCTTAAGGAGAGCGAGGGCTCTTGCCCTGCGTCTGCCTACGTTATGTTGAGGATGAACATTACGGGGAAACGGTGCGACTCGTATATTATTCCTTTGATCTTCTGAGATTTGATATTTCCGTTCTTCCATGAGTATAGGGTTGATCCCAAGAACCGCCAGGATCTTCTTTCCAGCCGGGGTGCAGGATAGACGGGCTAGTTGGGCGGACTCCTGGGCCTCAGTTTTCTCGTCTAAAGTGTTATGCAATCCTAGTTGCATAAGGAGGTCCGTATTCGCCCGTAACGGAATGCCGAGTACTCTTTTGATACTCTTTCTGATGAGCATAAGTTTTTTTCTTTTCGGAGTTATACCAATTGTGCATGGCTGCCACATAAACTATATGACTCATGAGGAAGGCGTTGACTAATCTGAGGAGTTTTTCTTCTTGAAGGTCTCCACGCCTATTCGAGACTGTTGATGAGCCTGATCAAGTTCTCAGTTTTGGCTGTGAGCTTGTTGAGCGTCGTATTGTTACTGCCATTGGAGTCGATGAACATGCCCAGGACCCGAATGGTGTCTACACTGGGGCTGGCACAGCCGCCCCAGTGTAGACACCATTATTTCAGACACCTATTTCAGACAACGGTTTTCAGCCTCTAGGTTTGCGACCTCTCCTGAATGGCCTTAGAGGAGGAGCTAAGACTTGCTCGGGGAGCATCTAAGCCTCGTACTTTCCAGGTACATCTCTGTTTGATCTACAGCCTCCTCTAAGCCTAATTCAACATCTTCGCTTCCTCCGGTGCACCAGATTGTTATGTCATTGGCGTAGAGCGTGTGATTGATCCCTTCTATGTTGGACATTCTTTCCGATAGTTTCTTCACGGCAATGTTAAAAAGTAGTGGTGAGACTACTGCTCCTTGTGGCGTGCCTCTGAGGCCCAAACTGAAATTGTCAGACTGGAGGTCACCAATTTTGAGCGTGGCCTTGCGATCCCTGAGGAATTCCTAGAACATATTTTATTGTTATTACTGCCAAATACCTCACAGTTTCACGTAAAAACTAAAAAAAATACTATATTTACTCCAGCAGCATCTCTGCGTATCGCAAAGCACTACAAATTCTGAATACAAGGAAGCTATTTTGAATATTTTGTCCTGCTTAGTTTCAATGAAAACGTTCATGAAGATGTCCAAAAATATATGCCAAGTATGTAGCGTACGCTGTTCCCTTGAAGGAGTACACGTCACAGCGAACTCGTTGATATATTAGGATATACGTGTTTCCCTTAAAAAAAGTTTTAAGCGAAGTATTTAATCTTTATTAAAGTATTGCAACGTGTGTGTAAATCTAGTTAAAGAAGATATTGTGCAAATAGCTTTTTTGTTTTCATATATGTGAGGCATCAAAAATTTGTTGGGAACATGATAGCCACATAGGAAGTCACTACTGAAATCTGAATCGTTCAAGATTGTGGTTGATTATTTTAAAACGCACAGACAATAAATTGTTGGGATTATGCATAATTTCTAATGACTATTAGAGAGCCAACCTTAGAAAGGTCACGTGTGATCACTCCGGGTGGCCCCCGCGGTCGCTGGCGCCCGCGCGGGCCGCTGTATCTTGAAAGCTACCTGCGTCGGGGACACAGTGCGCCGTTGGAGCTGTTTTCACGAACGCCCGGAATCAAATGCCCCCCGCCCCCTCCCTGCCCTACCCCCGGAGCGTTGCGCGCGATGGCAGACGGCGCACTTCCCGCTTCCCTCCTTTGCGTGCGCGTGGTTGCGCAGCACCCTCACACGCTTTCACTCGCACGTACCGCATAAGGCGGGTCGCCACAATTTTATCGCCGTTGGACTTTATACGGGAACTCACGGTGACAGCGACGACATACGTGCGCCTGGAGTGTCCATGCAATTGCTATCGCAATAAAAATAAAGTTTCTCACAGCATTTTAGTTTTTTCGTACTTTCGAATGATGATATTAGGCTTATCTGCCTGCAGGACTTTGTAGTCTTATTAAGGAATAAGTTGACCATAAAATTACTTCCAAAACATTTGTTAAAGAGATTATATGCATACTCAACACGTCACTCAACATATTAGGTACAAAAAACGCGACCATAACTTCACTTTTATGAAAGTTCATTGTCATGGTGCCCCTTAAATATGGCACCATTTATAGTAAGTCACTCACAATCTCCCATCAAACTTTCCTAACGCGCGAAATTCCCTAGAAAGGAAAACTAACGACTCTAATATTCCTTTGGGGAAGTGGTTGGCGTTTATGACACTTCTTTATAAGTATCGCTCATTCCTCAATAAGGCATCCTAATCCTAATATAAATACCGAGTGTTTCAGCGAACACTTTCAAACTTTTCTTTATAATTACCTATGGCAGAAAGCAAAACTCTAGTACATGAGCGGGTCTACTCGAAGAGGCGAACATTACTTGCACAAAAAATTGACATGCATAACCGACGAACTAACAAAATTTCACTAATTAGGTTTTTGAGTAGTTACATTATGGAACATACTGCAATTTCCAAATTTTTGCCGGTGAGTACGCAAGACGGATTCACTTGGAACGAATTCCCGGGATAACACCTGTTTCGACATATTATTTACCGTACTTTGCGAAGAAATGCAATGGCATTCCACTTACTTTGGTGCTTCAATGCATAAAAAGACGTTTTGTAAATAAATTAAGTGGGCCGATAGGGGCACTCAACTGTTTGGAACACAAGCGAAAATTCAAGTCGCTTATGCTGGTTGTAGATTTTATGTTATTTGTATTTGTTTCGCTACAGTACGTACCCAGTGTATCAGTGTGTTCAGAAATCATAATTTTCATTTTTTTCTTCGCCTTCATTTATTTTTTCATAACTCATATCGGCTGTAATTATTTGCAGCTGTCAAAACAAGACCGAAGGCAACAAAAGTGAGTATAGCACTGCACCTTAGCCAATTTCCAACAGCATATTTCGACTTAGTTAAACAGAAGAGAGGCAGAATGACTGTTTATTGACTATAGAAGGATCACTTTGCAGAGTAATTTGTACGGTAGTCTCCTTTCTCATGGAAATACAATGTTTGCGTGAAATGATAAAGAATGGGAAATATTAGGACGGAAGCACCGAATAACGTTTACGTTATTCGGTGCTTCCGTACTCCAAATATATATAATCGTACTATATTATAATAATCGTACGGAATACAATATTCCGTACTCCAAATTTAATCGTACACCAAGCATTTTCTCATTTGATGAATACCGCACAACTTTGTTAAATGATAAAATATCGTATATTCAACCTGATGAAACATAAAGCATTTATACCAAATCCCGCTTATTGTACCTTCATTGCCTAAAGTACACGACAAAGTATACAGCTTGCAAAGAGGCGTATGACTCAGCTCCTAAGTCACTGGTAATTCTGTTTAATTTCGCAGTAACTGGACTACCGCTAGCTTGCTTCCTGCGGTAGGGAAGCCCCAGACACGTCATCTTGACAGAGCAGCGTCCATTGCTGCCGCACCCAGGCAACCTAACGGAACGAAACAACTCCGAAATAACTACACAATACTATACTTTGTTCACAGTGAAGAATCATCTAAGGAAAGCTCAGATTGTCCAGAGCCTCAAGAAGAAGAAAATAGTACTTTTCAAATTCCGGTGAACAAAGAACTTTGGTCATTTATATGCACCTATCGCACATATGTATGCTTTTCTTACGTCATGTACATTCACCATGCCGCATTGCGTCAACGAATATTTCCGGACTTGGAAGAGACACGTGAATGGGTCCACTTCTGGAAGACGACTGATCATCATCAGTCTATTTGTACGTCCACTGCAAGATGGAGGCCTCTCCCTCGGATCTCCAAATAGCCTTGGCTTGCACTAGCAGGTTGCTATTTATGCCTGCAAAGTTCTAATTTCATCACGCCACCTAGTTTTCTGCTGTCCTCGACTGCGCTTATCTTATTTTGGGACCCATTCTGTGACTCTGATAGACCACTATTTATCGATCCTACCGAATACATGGCCCAACGTAGTGCTCGTAGTCTTCTTAGGGTTCACTAGAATATCTGCTACACCCGTTTGCTCTCTAATACACAAGGTTGTATTCTTGTCTGGCGAAACATTTTTCATTCCATCGCTTATCGTACCCTCAAAATCGCAACCTCAGTGTAGCCACACTGTAGCGGCGGCCGTTCCGTATCAATATCTTCAAGCTTCTTTGTTATCCTCTAAGTCTCTTCACCCTACGTAAGCACCATTAGAATGCACGTCTCTATAGTATTCCTTAAAAGTACATCCTTAATCTTCCAGTCATTACTTTGCGATGCTTACCGTATGCGCTCGAGCTTATCTCTATTTCTCTGGAAAGTTTCTTCAGGTGCTGAGGGTGCCCTCTGAGTAATTGACCTAAATTAGCATACTCTTCCACAGATTACAGAAGCTAACTATCAATCATCAATTTTTGTTCTCTTCCAAGGCTATTGTAAATTGCATTTATTTTCTGCATAATACCCTTAAACCCTTCTCTTACACTTTCTCAGCTAACGCCATCATTAATTTGTGGCTGTTCATTGTTGCTGATCAGGACATCATCAGCAAACAGTGCGTTGCTTACTTATTCCCTGTTGAAGCTTACGTCGAATTTCTCGCAGTCTAATATCTTGAACACCTCTTCTAAGCATGCAGGTGATAACAATGAATAAATTGTTTCTCCTTCTCTGAACCGTTTCTTGATTGATATTTTTGCATTTTTCTTGTAGTTAATTAAATTAGCTGTGGAGTCTTTATAGCAGTTTGCTGGGATATTAACGTATGCTACCTGTACTAATCGAATGAAGAAGACGACTACGAACACACATGTGCGAGCACATCGGCTCCCGTTTCTACAAAGGTTTCGGATGGGATATTTTGCCACAATCCGCAAGAATTGTGCAACATTCGACGCAGTTTGTTGCAAAGAACAAGCGGATACCAAAATATTACCCGTGGATGGATTTTTCGGTCCTTAATCCACGCCACGTTGGGGCGCACCTGCGCCAAACGTGCCAAACCGTACGGTGCGGTCGGGCGAGCGGCGAGCCTAGGCCGAACGCGTCGTCAAGCTAGGGAATGTCATCCAATACGTCGGTTGTAAAAGTCATGGAAATCGATCCGGAGGAAGCGGAGTGCTCAGGCTGGATTGAAGTCGTGAGCAAGAAGAAATTTACCGAGCGGGCTGATTCTAACGCGTCCACGTCAGTGAAAGGAAGCGGTAATGGCGGCTCGCGCACTGCCCCCTCACAAAACGTATTGAGGCGAGTCGTGGAAGCTTCCAGAATATCGAACCTTCCCAGGGATCACTTTAAGACCAATATATAGCCTCGCGGAGGGCTGAATATTAAGAAGACATACCTTATTATGTTCAAGCATGTGCTCGCCAAGGCGGCTTCCGTAATAGCTGAGCAGGTGTTCGACGACACGTTGTGCACGAATCCCTTCCAGAACATTATCGTGGTTGCCACGCCGTTCAAGGTGAACGTACGCACCTACGCCGGGGTCCAACAGATATGTATGGGTAATATCGTCATGGGAGTGGCGGCCTACGTGGCTGCGTCGAACGACACATGTAAAGGAGTGATCTGCGGAATCCAACTGGATCTCAGTGACGCAGAACTGACGGAGATGATTGTCAACCGGAGTAACCCCGGCGCTCGGGGGATTCGAAGAATCAAGAAGGCACCAACAGTGATCGTGTTGTTCGACGGACAAAAGGTCCCACAAAACGTCCTGTGTGATGGTATTCGCTGCCCTTGTTCCTTGTTTCGCAGGCAAGTGTACGTTTGTTATGCGTGTGGAGAATTGGGCCACCGGGCCGACGTTTGCCCGAATGGTGACGATCAGAAAAAATACCGCGAATACGGCACGCACACACCATCAGAGGATCATCAATGCGGTTCCAAGTGCTCAAATTGAGGTGGGGCACGCTAAACGGCCAACCGGAAGTGCAGACAGCGCTTCCAGGTGCCGTACATTGTGCGCCAAAGACAGCGGCACCGCAGGCCCACACAGCACACGCACCTGGCGGTAGGACTACATGGCTCCGAGACATCTGGGCTGCGATTTTGTAGCGGCGCCGTATAACTTATTCTCTACTAATTTTAATCTTATCATCCACCGCTCACGGTCGGCTGATCCAGTTGATAACATGAGCGGACCACCGCTCTGACCACTGACAAAGCGCGATAATCGCGAAAAGGCATTATTACCGGAAAGGCATCGCTACAAAATACCGGCGTTGGCGGCGGTCAAGCAATGGCGGGATAGAAACCATTCTACTCCCCTCGCTGCAACAGATCAGCATCGAGGGGGCGCCCCGGCAGCAGATTGCGCTCTCGCTCCAGAGGGCGCGACAATAGTAACAGACGTAGGGAGCCTACATTCAACGCCGTAGGCTCTCGCTCCAGAGGGCGCGACAATAGTAACAGATGTAGGGAGCCTACATTCAACGCCGTTTTAAAACGGCGTTGCATGTAGGCTCCCTAGCCGTTTTACGGCGTTGCATGTAGGCTCCCTAAACAGACGCTCCCATTCGAGAGGACTATCAGGCTCCAGGGTCCGAATCCAGGAACCAATGTCCTGGGCGGGCAAGGCCAGGCTCAACATCCTATGCGGCAAAAAGGTAACAAAGGGAATCTCGCAGGAGCATAAAAAAGAACAATCTCAGATGCTAACACATAAGACAAAAAATGCAGAGCTTAAAAAGGCACTACTAACGCTGAGGTCCGAGTTCGAGCTCTTTCGTAACTCGCTTGAGCCCCACGAAGTAGACTCACCCATCCCGGTTCAAGCAGAAGGGTCGAATAAGCGCAAAAGCCCCCCCCCCCCCCGCAACCAGGGAAAGAGAGGCCTTGCACAGTGACCAGACCCCCGCTCAGGGCCCTAGCCAGAGCCAAACGTACACGCGTCTTTAGCCGCGATTTCCGAATCCCTCAAGCAGATGAGAGAGGCCTTAGCCATTCAATATAGCAGTACCTAGCATATGGAGGAGAACATCTCCCACCTAACACGTAGAGTAGGAATCCTCGAGCCTAAAATGAAAATGATAGACTCTAGCAAATTTAAGACCACCCCCACTGGCACCATTACAAAAGCCAAGAAAGTACAGCAGGATGCGGATAACACGAGTTCGCTGCAGGCTATGCTAATTCAATAGAAATCAAACTGGTGAGGCAAACCAGAAACATAATTATTCGGCGGTGGGATTCTGCAAGCTTCGTAAGGCGTAAAGCTGCTCTATTCCATCTCATCAAATCACCAGCGTCCATTCCGCACGTCCTGAAACGTAAACGTATCAGGCTACCATTCGGTTAGGCAAAAAGAATAAAATGGCACGGGTATCGCCAGGCTGGTCAGAAAAGACACCTGTTTTCAGGAGCACATATATAAAATTTGTAACTCGGGTAAGAGATCCGTTCTCGAGGCACAGTAAATTGAAATCATCCCCAATGGCAAAATCCGACCGAACATGTTCATTCTCAACTTATACACCTCTCCTTCGGCTTCTAAGCATAACCTCCGCTGACTCCTAAATAGGGTCGCAACCACCGCGAGATCGCACCCCTTAATAGTGGCGGAGAACGCTCCCCACCCGGCTTGGGGTTGTGTAACACCAATAAAGAAAGGGGCCAATCTAGCTGCAGCGAGTACAGGCCTAAACCTAACGTTAGTCTGGGACCCACGTTTCCCAACTAGGAAGGGAAACTCGCTCGCCAGAGACACGATGCCTGATCTCAGCTTCACTATAAATGCGGTGGCCAAATGGTCCAACTTACAGGAGAACTTGGGGAGTAACCACTATATAATAGAACTCAGGATGGAAATAACACCACCTCCCCCTAAAACCTACAATACACATACTGAGACCTCTCTAGGAAAATAAGAGGTGAAGATTAGGCAATAAACTACACTTTCAGTAAACGTTTTTTACAGATCCAGAAGGATGTCGAGAAGGCCACCAAGGAAATAGTCACAGATTTTGATAACCCAGGGATGGATTCAAGGTTAGCGCATCTCCTAGAAGCCGAAAGCTCTCTCCTCGAGAGATGGAAAACACAAAGACTTAATCGGAGGCTATGGAGAAAGATCGCGGAACACAATAGGCACATTGAGGAGCATTGCGACGAATTAAATACACAGCAATGGAGGGACACCTGCTCGGCAGCAGACGGGAAAACGCACCAAGGAGGCAAATAGAGCCTCTTCAAAAATCTAGATGATGGACAGTTCAAAGCGAGTAGCCATAGATAAACTTAATGAGGAGAAAATGGAGGGCATCTCAGAAGCTTCCTTATTTCGGAAACTAGCCAACAAATACCGTCCACTTAGCCAAAGCTGAAGTCCACCCCCCCTCCCTCGGTATGAGGGCGCGCCTGCCCCAGAGCTGGACGCTCCCTTCTCGGAAGCTGAGATCAGGTAAGTGCTGCATAATCTAAACGGAAGGTCTGCCCCAGGCCCCGACGGAGTCACAAACCGGCTCTTAAAAACTTTGGACGACCAAGCCATTCAAGGCTTAGTGAAGGATATATAAACGGGGTACGGGAGGAGGGCGTCATACCAGACAGTTGGAAGAAGGCCACAGTGGTCCTAATCCCCAAGCCAGGTATATCACCCAGCCTAGAGAACCTCCGCCCTATGTCCCTTACTTCTTGCATTCGCAAAGTAGCGGAACATGCAGTGCATAGCAGGATATCCAGACATATCGATCGGAATGAGTTATTCCCGTACAATATGGCGTACGGTTTCCAAGCAGCATGCCATGCCCCTGCTCAAAGCAAAGATCATCGACTCTCAAAGCAAAGATGTAAAAGGGTTCCTCGCACTGGATCTATCCAAGGCATTCGACACAGTTACACATGACTGTATCCTTAAGGAGATATCAGCCTTGAACTTAGAAGGTAAATTATTTTCCTTCGTTGAATCCTTCCTCAAGAGCAGGACGGCGGTCATAAAGTTGAGGCAATTAGTTTCAGAGTCTTTCACACTCAGAAGAAGGGGTACTCCCCAAACAGCAGTTACCTCACTACTTCTGTTCAACATAGCAATGCGCAAATTGTCGGAAAGCCTTGCAGCAATTCCTTATGTAGATCATGCATTATATGCTGACAACATTACAATTTGATGTCCCGGAGGATCGGAGGGGACGGTCGAACAAGCTGTACAGGAGCCCCTGGACGTTACAGAGTCTTTGCTGGATGGTATGGGGCAGGTACCCTTGCCTGGAAAGTCGGAACTCAAGTTGTACAGACAGGCAAGACGAGGTGCTAAGGGACACACCTCGCTCGATCAGGTGTCCATTAGCGTTCCTGCCAGGGATGCGCATACCATCCCTAGAGTAGACTTTATCAAAATCCTAGGACTTTTATTAGACTCAATGGGCTGCAACGCTAAGACTATAGACTATAGCCCATCTCACCACAACAACGGAGAACATTCTCACATTAATTATGAGAGTGTCCGACAAGAAACGCGGCGTAGTCGAGTATATACTCCTTCGGGCTTGCCATGCTTTCATCATAAGAGATATCAATTACATAGTCGCAGCGCTCATTTGGACAAAAACGGAGAGACAAATTAGACATGCTCATGCGCGAAAGTGTCAAAAAGATTCGCGGCGCCCCAGTCACGGCTAGCACTATGAAACTCATGAAGTTGGGAGTAGACAACACCACTTTGAGTTAATAGGTATATGCACACAGATTCGCACAAATTATTAGATTGTCATACTCCAAAGCAGGAAGAAGACCGCTGGATGCCGCAGGCCTCCGTCCTAGCTTCAATCAGGGAGAGACAACGCAACTTAATAATCAAACAAATAATTCCTTTATTGTAGACCATTTTCCAAGAAACGGCCATTCACAACACAATAAAGGTCGAAGGTTGGCGAGGGCTAGGGGTTTTTAAAGAACTTATCCGGAACGGAGACCTTTGTTGACGCGGCGCGACACGCCAGCGCCAACAAGTTTTCTGTAGCAATAGACAATGACCTGAGCGAACTCCTCTCGGCAGCTTCGCTGAAGACCTCCTCGGCCATGTGGCAGAACAGGCTGCTATAGCTCTCGCATTATTTGACATTACTCCCGAGCAGCAATTAGAGCATTCGCATTGGTATTAATAGCCAAACAGTCAGCCAGGATTCTCAATGGCAAACCCCCTCAGACATTATTCATCACATTGTCTGCTTCCCAGCTAACATGGGACTGCACGTATTACCGGGTCACGTGAACCCCATTGAGATAGCCCACAACCGTGCGTGAGGTTTCATATATGCCGCGACGGGCTGGTGTCTCGGGTGAGTTCGCGAGAGCTCGTCCACAGTGATCCTCTAGTTACTTTTCCCGAAATCACAACACATTAAAGAGGGGATAGGCAAAGTTTTCCCTTCCCCTATCATAAGCTCAACAGATCACAATCTAGCACGCTCCGCTTGCTCCAGACGCGGTCCTACCCCTCTAGGGGCTTTCTGAACATGCTCCACCCCGACATTGATCCAGTCTGCCCAGATTGTGGAACTGAATTTTGCTCATTAAATCACGTGCTCTGGCAGTACCCTGTGTTACAGGATTTTAATCCAGAAGAATACTCGACGAAGGCCATCACAGACTCCAGACAAGACGTCCAGCTCCTGGCTATCCACAGGGCCCGTGAAAGAGCAGAGAGGCACGGTCTCTCTGTTCCGACATGGGACTAGCCAAAGGCTGGGTAGGGACCTACCTAGCACGCCCCCCTGCCTAGATTCTGAGGACCTCAATAAACTTGTTTACTACTACTACTACTACTACTACTACTACTACTACTACTACTACTACTACTACTACTACTACTACTACTACTACCTGTACTCATTGATTAGGCAATCCCTTTAGGATTGCTAATATCGGTACTGAATGAATGATATATGTGCTAACTTTGGCAATAAGCAGCGAGCAGGCCTCAGCAGCAAGCATTACTGAGTAGTTGGAAGGCAAGGCTGACTTTCTGCTTAGGTTGTTTAGGCGTGGTTGCTCGTGGTTTAGCTACAGAACCACGTCGTCGTGAAGAATAACTTCTCCCCAGCCCGCGCAAACTACTTTCTTGTTGTACCTGCAGCAGTGTGACCAGACATCCTGGACGCCCTGAATGATGTTCAGACAGTCGGGCGCCTCGGATTTTCTCGCACACTCGCGAGAATACAGACCGCGGACGTCGCTCATTACCTCAAACATGCCCAGACTGCCAGCGACGTCAGAGACCTCCAACAAGGCCAGCAGAATTGCTACGACCAATCGACCCTCCTTGTCGACCACTACAACAAATCAGAATGGGCTTATTGGGGCCCTTTCCGACGTCAACATCCGGGAATAAGTGGATCGTCATGGCTACCGACTTGCTTACCCGCAAGGCCTGCTTAAAGGTAGTGCGACGGAACTGGCGAATTTCTTCGTCAAGAATATAGTGCTGCAACATGGTGCCCCGTAAGCGCTCATCACCGACCGAGGAATGGCTTTTACAGCGGTCCTAACTCAAGCGATTCTGCAACACAGCGGAACAAGCCACAGGAAGACAACTGCCTTCCCCCCGCACGCGAATGGTCTTACTGAGAGGCTGAATAAGACCCTCGCCGACATTTTGGCTATGTACGTCGACATCGAACACATTGTATGAGATACCGTCCTTGAATGCGTACATGACGCCGTTTCGACGGCATTCTGGCGTGCGTCACCGACGAAGAAAACCTCCACGTTGCCGCCAATCTCCAGCGCGCCGAAGAAGCCTGACAACTCGACCACGGGCGCATCAAAAAACAGTAGACGACGGATAGCCTGCACTACAATCTTCGACGATACTACGTGGAGTACCAGCCCGGTGACCGTGTTTGGGTTTGGACCTGAATGCGCCGACGAGGACCTAGTGAGAAACTTTTGCGATGCTACTAAGAACCTTACAATTCATCCGACGTTTTGGCGCTCTGGACTATGAGGTCCTGCCAGATGGCATTATGCAATCACAGCGGCGCCGCTCACGCCTATGGTGTGCGCCATAAGCATTTCCACCAGCGCTAACGGACTCTGGGAATTTTGTTCTTGGTCGTATTTTTCTTACGTGTGTTTTATCTTTCTTTATGTATATTTTTTTAAATCTCGTGATTGTCGCTTCTGGACGATGCTTGCTGAAATGGTGGCATTGACATGTATACTAGTTTATCGTTTTTCCGGGAAACGCATTACACCCGCTAACAGCCTAATGTTAACGCTGAACGCAAGACGCGTTTGCAGATTTGGAATTTACTTGAATCTTTTCATTGTTTCTTTCAGTTGTGTATGTTTTCGGCGAACCTTGTGTGATCAGACTGTATGCGCGATGCGAATAGTGCTGTACAGTGTCGTACAGCTATACGAGCACAAGCGATTACGCTAGAACATTGGCCGAGTCTTCTATAAAATCCGACGCGCGCCACCCGCAGATCAGACTTTGGAGACCGCCGAGTGTGCTTGTCGCTATCTTTGTGCTTTGAATGTCACTTGCTTTTAGGGGTGCAAGTTTGCCCAACTACGTGACAACTGCGTGACAATATTAAGCGTTTGTATACACATGTAGGAGGCAAGTATTGAGACATCTTGCATATTGGCCCCTCAAATTTCGAACGGCAACAAAAAGCGCTAGGACGGGACGAAGTGAGCACGACAGACAAGGCGCTGACCTAACCAGCACTGGTTTATTGGGGGAAATGCAATATATACAAAACACAGGATCAGCGCACAAGGGAAACAGAAACATGGTATCTGCGCCGGCATAGGAATTAAATCATCACATCATGTGCGTCGTCATAGCAGGCTGTCACGTTTTTAACAAATACGCAATCATACAGCTATGCAGAGAAACAGACAGTACACTGACGGAGTAATTTCCATGCGATTAGATACAAAACGCTTTACAAATCTCACGTGCTCTTTGCTTTGTATTTCTGCCTATACAGTGCATTTATCAAAGATAGGTTGGCAGCCGCATTCTTTGCAGTGCTGGGACGCTTCACTGGAAACGAATGGCTCCTGTGAAGCTGTAGCCACCATTGCAATGGCAACTCGTTGAATATGGCCCAGCACTTAATGAGCTAACAAATCACGCTCCAGTTGTACACATACGAATGCACTTTCTGTAGCTTCAGTCTAAGTACACCTGCCCAACATTTTACACAGATGCTTCAAAGTCACAAGCGGCGTCTCTTACGCGGATGTCAGCCTATTGTTTTCAGGATACGAAGTTCTACACCCTGAAACAAATATCTTCACGGCAGAGGCCTATGCAATACTGTCGGCTGCCAGACATATTAAGAAAGCAAAGCTTCGGCAGGCCATTTCATTATATTCACAGATTGTTTACGTGTTGTCAAACTTTACAGTTGCTGCGAAAAGAGAAAAATCCCGTAATAACGACCTATATTCACTGCTCAGCAGTACTTATGCATCCCACCAACAAGTTGTAATATGTTGCGTGGCTGGAAGCAGGTCTATAGAGGGTAACGAGCTTGCAGATAAAATGACAACTTCCAAACCAACAAAACCTAGCAATCCGTCCATACCCATTCCTACAACAGACTTGAAGTCATTCCTACGCAAAAAAAAAAACTCAGGAGCTATTGGCAATACTAGTGGGATGCACACACATTGATAGGCCACATTTAGGGAACTGCCACAATTAAGAAAGTCACGACGACCTTGCGTACTCTTAACCGCCTCAGAATAGGGTACCCATATGCTATTATTCATTCATACCTTTTAACTGGCGCTGAACCTGCCATCTGTTTCAGGTGTGGCTAAAAGCTGACTGTCCTCCACATCTTGCTGGAGTGCCGGGAAGCAGAAGCATAACGAAAGAGCACTTTCCTCTAACATACAAATGACATATTTCCTTATAGCCATATTTTTGGTCCAGAAGCTTTGTTTGAAACCAAATCAGTTCTTAACTTCTTCAATGTTGTTCTGTTACATGTCATTAGCCTGAGAGATTCGTAGCCATCCCTCAATTGAGAGGGTATTGCTGCGAGCTTACCGTTTTGTAGAGCACGTTCCTCCTGGCCCAAGGGTCTTGTTAAGCGGTAGTGCGACTGGAAGCAACACATTTTTTTGTGTTATTTCTTTCTAGAGTGTGGTCATGGCTCACATCACTTATTATTGACATATTTTAATGCTTGTAAATGATACTTACCTCACAGGGAATATTTTAGGCCTCTGTACAGCGTCGTTACATTTGACACTTGTCATTCGCATTGGCTCCCCCTTACTATTTCTAGGCGCTCTTTGGCCATCCCTGGCCCTTGCGCCAAAAAACCCCATTCACCATCATCAATGGCACTACCCTGTGCATTTATGGCACAGGTTGCTAACGCGTTGCGTGACAGGCGTTCTTTGAAAATTGACACATACCCAGTGCATTTCTGGCGATGCCTGCTAATGCGTCGGGTGGGTTTCCTTGAGGAACCCTTGTGACATGGTTTAGATTCAGCTCAACATCCGAGGAACTCAAGTGATATTTCTCATCGTTGTAGAACGGCACATTCGCAGTCGCACGTACCTAGTTAGCCAAGTGGGCGTCAAAGACGTTCACTGAAGAGAGGCAGCGACCCACTGGCAGATACCCAGGGACCCAAGCTGGCTTCAAAGAATTTCGATGGTGTATGGGTGGTGGTGGTGGTGAATTGTAGCAACAGGCGGGTTTAGCCTTGCGATTAAGCCGGCAATTGCTGCGCCTGAGCGTCTCTTATGGGGACTAATGACGCAAGGGCCAATGATGGGCAAAGAGCGCTATCAAAGAATTTCATTGAAGACCTGCATTGGCTTATCGAGAGGCACATACCCAGTGCTGTATATTGGCGTCAAAGAGTATCTTCTAACAGTGATACCCACACAGCCCCGCCTCTAGATTAACCCATGTCGGCGTGAAAGTAATTCGTTGAATACCACCACGTATGTACAAATTGCGATACACTCAGTGACCCGAGTTGGCCTGATGGTTGCTTTCGAAGCCTGCCAACCAAAGCCGATACGCTGCCCATTCAACCACAGACTACCCAGTGACCCCGGGAAAACGATAAGATTCCAACATACACACGTAAAATTGAACAAATAAACACACACACACACACACATATATATATATATATATATATATATATATATATATATATGTATATTGTAATGAACGGAGACAGAGACACAGCAACCGTTCACGGGGCCGGCTGTTCTATTCACTCCTCGTCGTCTTTCTCTTCCAGCGCCCGCCTTGCGAGCGCTCGAGGCCAAGTTCACTTCGTCTTTACACTCAGCCACGCTGCAACTGAGTTTCCGGCGCGCTTGCAACAAAGAAACTTGTCAAGGGTGTGAGGTCGTCGATGGTGAGAAGTCCAGCGCGCAACCAGCTTTTCTGGCAGTCGGCACTGACTGTTGCGCGCTGGTCGCAGGTCTCGCTGACGATTGCCTCGCAGCTCAACGTTATCAATTTTGCGTTGTCGCTCAGCGTTTTCAGCGTTCTGGAGGCTGTCCACGGATGGTGGTGCTCTGAATGACTGGAAGACATGATGGGAGTCATTCTGGGGCGGTGCTTCGTTGCGGTGGCTACAGTGCATTGGGCGCCGCACTGACCCTGAAGGGAGCACCTTGACACCTGCATGGATGCTACGCTTAACAGCGACTGCGTCGACAGGTGCAGCAGGGGCGTTCTCGGAAATAGGCGACCATGGTAATGGATGGCTCTGGTCAATGGACGCCGACGCTTGCCTGAACGCCAAATCAGGATCTCTGATAGCAGGAATCGGGCCTGATGGATCCCCACCGCCACTGCTGCTGGAACCACAAGGTGTTGGGGCTGGTTGCAGCTGAACACTGGAAGACACCGAAATGCTGCCACTGCTCCCCTGGTGCGGTGGTAGCCCCGGGCAACAGGCATCCCACAGTGAAGGCTGCCCCGTGATGCCTCCCCTGCGACCCGGTACAAGTGAAACTTCCGAAGATGAGCACGAAGGACGGCACCGGGTGGAGGGGGCCTGCAAGCGGCTGCTGCTGCAGCACAGGGATGGGTGGGACATGGCTCTGTGCCATTCGGTCCAGGCCCTGGTCGGGTTCTCGCTGCTTGAGACGTAAGTCGAACGCCGCCTCGTAGACTGGCTGGCGGGCCACCTCGTTGGCGGATGGTGCCCCCTTTGCGGCAGGGGTGGCATGTGCAGGAATGGGGCTTTTGCGATTATCCTCGGCCCTCAGCAGCCGTAGAGCCACCGCTGCTGGGTCCGTGTCCCAAGGGTCGCCGTACTGCTGATTGCCCGCATCGTCGCCGCATGCGTCAGCTTCCGCCGCCGCTGCGGCTGCAGCTTGATCTGCTGTCTTGGAGACCATGCTGCCGAGTACGCTATGGAAAGCGGAGGACGCCGACGTGGAGATACTCGAACCGGAGGTCTGTGATTGATGCGGGGGCGGCTGAGGGATCGACTCGCTGCCGCTGTTGCTGAACCGTTGGTTCTCGGCCGCAATCTTTGACGACGACGAGCCGCAGCTGATGCTCGGGGATTTAGGGGCAACGCAGGCATAAGGGAGTGGGCGGAAAGCAGCTATAAGAACTGCACACCATTCAAGCCAGGACCCCTGCTTGATGCCGTCAGTACTTGTCCCAAGCCTTGGCAGCACCGCAAAGACGGTTTGCCGCAACCTGCCACCTTTTTTGGTCTGGCCAAGCATGACGGTCACCCATGGCATTGAAAGCGCGAATCCAAGGGATGTCGTCATCTTCAAAGCCACGAAACGTAGGTATTTGTATGAAATCCGGCTGCTGGAAGTCGCAGCGTATCATCTCCGCCAGGCTACCTGTCCATCGGCACGAGGAACCAGGGCCGGTGTCCACGGACAGTGGGGTCGTTGTGGTTGTCGCGGCAGCCGGTTCTACCGCAAAGGAAACATCAACGGCATACCTTGGTAGCTGAGGAGTCGAAGAAGTGCCGGGCATGATATTTTTGCCAAGGGAAGCGTGGACGGCGTTCCCAGGCAAGGCAGGTTCACGACGGAGGGCCCGAAGCGCTGTCCCACCGTCTTCGGTAGAACCGACGATGACAGCCGGTGAGCCAGCACCTACGGCGGGGTAGCCTGCGGCTCTCCCTGTTGAGGCGTTGCTGGGCACACCTGCCGCAGGATCGAAGCGGTAGCTCTCCGGAGCGCCGTGCGCAGAACTGTGCTGATCAGACTCACCGCAGGCATAGGGAAGCGGGCCGAAAGCAGCTATCAGAGCTGCGCTCCATGCAGACCAGGAAGGCTGCTTGATGCCTTCATAGCTTTCCCATGCCTTGGCGGCACCGCATAGTCGCTGTGCTGCAACCAGCCATCTTGTGTGGTCGGGCCAGGCATGACGATCACCCAAGGTATTGATGTTGCGGAGCCAAAGGGTGACGTCGTCTGGAAAGCCGCGAAACGTTGGTATTTCCACGAACGCCGGCGGCAGGGAAGCGTGGACGGCGTTCCCAGGCAGAATGCAACAGCCGACGGACGCGAACGCGGTCGTCATACCCTGGAGCTGTTGTGTCAGCTCGGCGATGGCGTGGACGAGGGCATCGGTACATCCCTGTCCGAGAGCCGCTGAGGAGGCTTGGACGCCGTCCCCGGACGGTGCAGTGGGTACCTCCGACGGTAGGGTGGCGGGCTCCATACCGGGGGAAGCGTGAACGGCGTTCCTGGGAAGGAGGGACCATGCACGCCGAAGCACCGTGCGAGGAACACTGAAGGCTGGAACACCTCAAGGCAGGTTCATTGTCGACTGCGCCATTGTAATGAACGGAGACAGAGACACAG
>NC_051160.1:88939549-88967297 GCF_013339745.2 Dermacentor silvarum
CAAAAAGCGGTCCAAACCCTACCCTTTCAGGCTACTGCTCCTATATAGGCGGCGCCACCACCAGTCTCCTCGTTCACAAATCATATGCGGCTGTTCAGGTCGATCTAGACCTTGACCTTCCCTATGATTACTGCATGATCTCCGTTCTTCCCCAGAAGCGCGGGGCCCAGTCAATCCATATTCTCAACGTGTACTGTCCCCCGCACCTTCAACGGGTCACTTTCGCGGAACTCTTCTATCCGGGCTCTCCAAGCGGCGGCTCGGCAACCCCTTGTGGTGGTTGGAGACTTCAATGCTCCTAGCCCACACCGGGGGTACCACTATGAAAAGGCTCGGGGCCGCAAGCTTAAAGGAGCTTATCTCTACTCTCGGTTTCACGCTGCTCTCAGACCCAGCGCATCCCACACGCCTGGGAAATTCAGTGACACGCGATACCTGCCCGGACCTCTCGCTCACACGAAACATTAGACATGTTACGTGGGAGAACCTCGAAGACACTCTTGACAGTGATCATTTCCTGCTTCGCATTGCCTTCCCGACGCAGAAAATGCGCCAAATCCGGGGCCCAGCCCGCATCACGAACTGGTCAGCTTTTCGCACCACGCCTTTCCCCCTGCTCCCATCCCCGCAGGACTACCAGGCATGGGCATCATATGCGCTCCACACACATCAATGATACACCCGATGCATTTGTACCTCCACCTCAGCCCCCGCAGTAGATCCCCACCTCCTCCACCTTTGGGAGGCACGCCACAACCTTACCCGCCGATGGCGACGATACAAGCTAAATCGTAAGCTTCGCTCCCGCATACAGGCGCTTACCGCGGAAGCAGCTGACTACTCTGCACAGCTTGCGGACACAAATTGGGTCGATACCTGCATGAAGGCAGCAGGTCAGATGAGCTCCAAGAGTACGTGGCGACTCTTTAGGAGCCTTCTGGATCCTTCCACTACCCGCGGGGAAACACAACGCCAACTTCGTCGCGCCTGCTATGCCTACCAAGGCCCAACGAGCCAACTCGCGAACGACCTCTGCGACCGCTATCTGTGTCGTACCGTCGACCCCAAGGGCCCGGAGTACGTCTACTACGGGCTCCCCAACCCCGAACTCGACGCCCCCTTCACGCTTCCCGGTCTTCGGGCGGCGCTGGCCAAAATGAAGCGAGGTACTGCCCCAGGCCGGGATGGTATTACGGTCACTCTCCTGGCGAACCTTCCTGACTCAGCATACCTCTCGCTCTTACATTTAATCAACACACGATGGGAGGGAGAACCCCTCCCCGCGGAATGGACCACTTCGGTGGTCACATTCATTCTCAAACCCAGTAAGCCCGTCAGCATTGAGGCATTGCGCCCCATCTCACTCACTTCCTGTGCGGGCAAACTCATGGAGACCATGGTCCGCGACCGTCTCTCCTCATATCTGGAAAACAAAGGCGTCTTTGCTGACTCGATGTTGGGGTTTCGCTCACATATGTCGGCACAGGACGTCCTTCTCCAACTCCAGCACGACATCATTGTACCTAATACTATGCGCCGCAATGACAAAGTCGTTCTGGCCCTCGATCTCCGAGGCGCCTTCGACAATGTCAAATATAGTAGTATTCTTACCAACCTTAGCACCACGAATTGCGGATCTAGAGCTTTCGGGTACATCTGTGCATTCCTCTCACATCGCACCACCTTCATCCGCATCGACTCTGCAGAACACGTTCCGTACCCACTAGGCACCCGGGGTACACCACAGGGAGCGGTCCTCTCACCGCTCCTCTTCAATCTAGCCATGCTCCAACTTCCTTCGCTCCTCGCCCAGGTAGAGGACGCACACCACGCTCTATACGCAGATGACATTACCGTCTGGACCAACTCGGGCTCCCCCGCACAAATTGAAGACCGCATGCAGCGCGCGGCGCTTATTGTGGACACCTACGCCTCATCATGTGGCCTGGAATGTTCCCCTACAAAATCATCTCTTCTCTCAATCTCACCTCTACCGCCACCTCAGATATATCTCCCGTCTGGCCCGATACAGGTCGTTTCAGAAATTCGCATATTAGGCCTCCACATCTCCTCTACTCTCAACTCTGGTTCTACCATTGCCCGTCTTCGACGCACTAGCGAGCAGGTTAGCCGTATGATTCGGCGGGTCTCCACCAAACGTGGCGGCCTCCGCGGTTGGCACTCCCTCCGCTTAGCTCAAGCGTTTGTGACCAGCAGAGTCCGTTACACCACTCCCTACCTTCGCTTGTGTCGCCACCACGAGAACCAGCAGGACGCACTGCTCCCCCTCAGTTCACAAGCAAGCACTAGACCTTCCCATTGCTACCTCCAATCGCCACTTTGCGGCCTTGGGAGTGCACAACTCGTATGACGAGTTGCGGGAGGCCCATCTCGTCAACCAAGTCAATCGCCTGTCTCAGACGACTCCTGGGCGCCACATTCTGGATAGGCTCTCACTGAACCCGATCTCTACCCCACTTCCCCTGCTTACGTCCCGGAGCTATGGCGGCACAAACTTTGGGTTGAACCTCTTACTCGCAACATGGATCCCACTCAACACACAGGCAGACGCCTAGCCCGAGCACACTCTCTTCACACTCGGTACTCTAATTCTCCTGGCGTCTTCTATGTAGATGTCTCGGGACCAACTCCCTCCGTACACTTTACGGCCGCAGTGATCTCCGAGGGTCACCACATTGATGGCCTCTCTTTCCGCTCGCCGGACACAACACAGGCCGAAGAGGTGGCCATCGCTGTGGCCGCCTCTCACCCGACCTCAAGGGTCCTTATCACGGACTCGCGCTACGCCTGTTCCCGATACCTCCAGGGTACCATAGCTCCTCTGGCCGCCCGCCTTCTTCGGGCGGCCTCATGGCGCTTTGAGCCTCACTCCATCCGCATCGTCTGGTCTCCTGGCCATGCGGGTCTCCCCGGTAACGAAGCGGCGCATGCCGCTGCCTGCGTCTCTCCCTCCCGGGCCGTTACCACCTCCAACTCTGCGTCTACCCCAGACACCTCCGCTCTTACGCAGTACCACACAATTCTAGAGCATTATCGCAGCTCACGCCGCCTTTACCCAGACCCTGCACGGTGCCTCTCTAAAGCGGATGAAAGACTTCTGAGACGCTTGCAGACTAACACCTTCTTGTGTCCTGCGGCCGCCCAGCATTTCATGCCAGGTATACACGGCTACTGTGCGCATTGTGGGGTCCTGGCCGACACCATCACATGATGACAGTATGCCCCTCCTTACCCCTTCCTTTTTCATCCCCCTTCCCCCTACCCACAAGAGAGGCTTGGGAGGAGTTCCTGCTTGGCTGCTCTACCCTGGACGCTCAACGCTCCCTGGTGGCCCGCGCCCGAGCGGCGATCATTTCCAGTGGACTTGCGGAATAGGGAGACCACCCAAGTGCTTCTGTAGAGCAACTCTCTGTACTTTTCTGATTAGATGTTTCTCCACCACCACCACAGAAAACCAAAAAAAAAGCTCTCCGCCGTGCGTTCGCTCCCCGTGAAAACGCGCGTCCCTCGCCCTCGCGCGCTTTCATTCGCACAGTAGTCGCTTTTGTTCTCCGCCGTGCGTTCGCTACCCGTGAAAGCGCGTGTTCCTCGCCCTCGCGCGCTTTCACTTCCACCTAAGTCGCGTTTGCTCTCCGCGTGCGTTCGCTCCCCGTGAAAGCGCGGCGTGAATAGATCATCTTTGATGAATTCCGATGGAGACTAGCCACTGATCTGCTCGACTTAGGGCTTCTATATCCTTTACCCTATTCATTACAAAAACTTCTCAGTTTTCGCGGCCCGAGTTGACTCACCGAAGAAAGCTGTTGAACTAGACTAAAACGGTCAATCATTCTACCGTTAGAGCTCGGAGTATTTTATATTGTTACGCGAACGAAGGATTAAGCACTGGAGACTGTTTACAATGTATATTTACAAAACACAACTGCAGCGCTGGCCAGTTGAGCCGCTAGAGATCTCGTCCTTGTGTGTTTGAAATGAGACACGAGGTGTTCCGCTCAAGTAGAATAGGACTTTCTCTAGCGTTATGGTAGCGTCCCAGAATTTGTTTCCGCTAACACGCTCATACAAGCTGAGCCAGTTCTCAACGTAGACATTATCTCGGCCGGAGAATATGCCAGGATCGCGGGGATTGGCAACTGTGACGTACGTTGTTGGAGTCACTGGAATAGAAGCAGAGGGGTGTCATCACCGGGAGCCATGCTGGAAAGCTGAACGGTGCGCCCACTGCGGAGCGCCGTGGCGGGGACTGGGAACGGCACTCATTATTAAAATGTTACGCGAACGAAGGATTAAGCACTGGGGACTATTTACAATGTATATTTACAAAACACAACTGCAGCACTGGCCAGTTTAGCCACCAGCTCGAGAGTAAGCATTCGTATTATCCGTTGGGGCGCCCGTGCGCATCGTCCTCTAGAAACACGTGATATTTACACGTGTACTTGTTTATCTCTCACCGGTGGCCGCTTTTCTCCGGCTAACAAATGTTAAACGTTATCGCTAGGAGTAGGACGTGCCTGCACGTATCGGAAGTTTCTCGAACGTTATCGATGCTTCTATCCATTGTATGTTGTCGCCAACGCTTATGTAATGTAATTGTATAGCGACGCGAATTGTCTAGTACTTTCTAGAAGACATGCGGGCAACAGAAATTACTCTGGAGCCTTCGATGACTCATGAATAAAAGCCAACAGGTTTCGCTGCTGATGCTATTTCGATGATCGCAGACTGTGCTCGCCGCTATCGTTGTGCTTCGAGAGAAACTTGCTTTTGTGGGCATAAGTTCGTCCAATAAAGTCCGTTTCGTCATTCACAGTTTTGCGACTCTTTTCTTCACCGGCACTATTACGTGACATCTGGTGGAGGTGCTAGTGTGTTCACGCACCGAACGCTCCCGAAAAGCCGCGACCCAAGCCCGAAACCAGAGGGCAACACCAGCGTCGCGAAGAAGCAGCGAGCTAGCCATAGGCAGCAAGGACTTCTGCCGGAGTTACGAAATTCTTCCCGAGGAGACAACAGCAATCAAGTCCAAATCAACGATCCCAATGGCAGCCCGAGCGTCCCCCATCCTGCTGCAACAACCTCGAGAGCCACCAACCTTCCGTGGATCGTCGGCCGAAGACCCTGAAACCTGGCTGGAAACATACGAGAGGACCGCGACATTCCATAGATGGAGCGACGACGACAAGCTGCGCCATGTCTATTTTTCGTTGGACGAGGCTGCTCAGACCTGGTTTGAGAACAGAGCGACCACCCTGGTGACCTGGGACCTATTTCGTGAGGACCTTCAAGAGTGCCGTATGAAAGGAAAGGGCCGAGGCTCTCTTAGAAACCAGATTGCAATTGCCGAATGAGAACATCGCGATGTTCACGGAGGAGGTGACTCGGCTCTTCCGCCATGCCGACCCCGACATGTCTGAAGAAATAAACGTTTGCTTCTTGATGCGGGGTGTCAAAGAGCCACTATTCGCGGGATTAATACGCAAGCCGCCCAAGACTGTTGCAGAATTTTTTTCGGAGGCCACAACGATCGAGAAGACGCTTGAAATGTGCGCCAGGCAATACAACCGCCGTGCGCTGACAAACTATGCCGAAGCTCAAGCGCTAGGTGCCGACGACTTCCGGGATACGATCAGAGTGGTCGTACGAGAAGAGCTGCAGAAGTTATGGCCAAGGTCGCAGTCTCAGGTGGCCTCGGTTGCTGAAATAGTCAAGGAAGAGATTCAGCGGTCACTGGAAGTGCCAGAAGTTCCGGCATCACCTCAACCACGGCCGGAAGCAATGACGTACGCCGCCGTCGCCCGCCGTCATGTTCCCCCTCCGCGCCCGCGCCAGGGGGAACAAAGTGTTAAACGTTATCGCTAGGCGCAGGCCGCACCGGCATGTATCGGAAGTTTCTCGAACGTTATCGATACTTCTATCCGTTGTCTGATGTGACCGACGATTATGTAATCTGATTGTATGAACGACGCGAAATGTCGAGTACTTTCGGAAGACACGCGGGCAACAGGGATTGCTCTGGAACCTTCCATGATTCATGTATAAAAGCCGACGCGTTTCGCCGCTGATGAGATTTCGACAATCACCGACTGTGTTCGCCGCTATTGTTGTGCTTCGAGTGCAACTTGCTTTTGTGAGCACAGGTTCGCCCTATAAAGTCCGTTTCGTCATTCACAGTTTTGCGACTGTTTTCTTCACCGTGACTACTACGTGACAATATGCATGTATCAATAGCGTGGAAGCATTAGCCTTTTCAGTGGTGCCACTCTTGATTTCGCGATAACGGGTCTTGTTAACGTCGTCTGAGCCTATTGGATCTGTTCATGCATAAGCTGCGGCTCCGCCTGAACATACGAAGAAAAACACGAAATGTTGTTTCGCCTCCTGAGTGTTGCAGTTAGATTGATCTTCAAGAGACAGAGGTTACGCCATTTTTTCCATGCGTGGCTTAGTTCGACAGGCAAACTATCGTCTTAATTGAACTTTTTTGTCACAACTGCTGCAAATATATTTTGGGGTTCATTGCGAAGGGAGACAGAATACGGTATAGATCGTAAATTTCAGCAGCCGCCTTTAGAACTTTTCTTTTAGTTATCGACATGGGTGCATTGAGGTGCGGTACTTTTTAGATATTTAAAACCAATAAGTGTTGTTTTCCGGGTACCCCGAAGGACTGAACATTTTTTGTGGCTCATTACCACTGTGAGCCTGTGGTAATTGTTCAAATCCGACTCACTTTATTCACTGATATGCTGAAGACTTCTCAAGTTCGCTCTCCATTTACGTCGAAGCATTGGTGCTCCGTTCATCACGTTAGGTGCATTATTGAAAACCAAGAAGTCTTCAAACGTCGTGTCTGCTCCTGCCACAAGGTCGTTGACATAAAATTGATGCTTCAGCTGGCTCGTCACTCTTTCATTTTCGCCTTTCGTAGTCTCAAAGTGGTGATGAAATATGACACAAAAAAGAGGGCTTGATGCAGCTCCGAAAGGTACACCATTAGACCTCCATACCACTTTACCTGGCCATTCTTGTTTCGGGGGAATTTCATACCAAAGGTCACGAAATGCATTGGGGTCAACCTGAGCAAGATAAACATACCAAAGAGCCTTCTCAATGTCTCCTGTGACTACGACGTTGCAGGTTTGGAGCTTTAGTATCCGTTCAATAACCGACGAAATCAAGTTTGGACCAACACACCAAATGTCATTCATGGACAGTTTGGCGGGGCTACTCCAAGAGGCGTCTACCACAATGCGTATCTTTGTTGTTATCTTTTGTTGTGAATGACTGACCTGTTACGTAAGCATTAAACAGGTCTATGCTCTTGATCTACAGATACTCACTGCACAAAAAAAAAATGTGGGCAGCTTGCACCAGTGGCGCAAGGCTGGGGTGGTGGTGATCGACCTAGCGTCTTCCATGTTTTATTAGGTTTGGCTGAGCTTTGCGAGGAAATGTGAAGTGCCTCTAGGCAAGGTATTCCGAACCGGCTCGCCGCCGACACGCAGATTCTCGCTCGGCTGCGCGACGCGCTTCAAGATGAGCGGCGGCTTCTTCGGTTGACTGGATCATCCTTGGTCGTCCCATGTCAAGGCTACATGTACTCGCCACAGAGTCAAGGAGAGTTGTGGCGTAGACCAGCCGTGGTTGCTCAGTGGCTATGGTGTGGGGCTGCTGAGCACGAGGTCGCGGGATCGAATCCCGGCCATGGCGGCCGCATTTCGATGGGGGCGAAATGAGAAAACACCCGTGTACTTAGATTTAGGTGCACGTTTAAGAACCGCAGGTTGTCTAAATTTCCGGAGTCCGCCACTACGGCGTGACTCATAATCAGAACTGGTTTTGGCACGTAAAACCCAATAATTTAATTTTTTTAGAGTTGTGGAGCCGTCGCGGCGGCTCCGAGCTTTATCTCCCCGGTGACGTCACGGCCAAGCTGCGCCTCCAGGCTTGCCGGAGCGTGGCTTGTGCACGTTGTCGGCCATGCACAAACATGGCACAAACAAAATAATGTCGCTGTAAACATGATAAAAAAGAAGTTAATGTCGGCGCAGATATCGAGACGAAGTCATTTTTTAGCTGGTTCCAGTCCACTATTGTGCGCGGAAAAAAAGTATACTTAAAAGAGTTGCTGCGTGAGGGAAAAGGAGTTATAGTGAAATTATGTATTTGCCGAGTAGCGTATCCGGGGGAGAAGGCTACGATCTTTGTTATGTCCATCTTATAATACCCCTATATTAGTTGATGCTATCTTGTCCAAATATCTTGTCCAAAAGCACTAGAAACTCGTGCTAGAAACTCATTGCTTGGGAAAAGGTGAAAAGAAGCACCGGGTGTTTTCCCGGAACAAGACTTGCAATACGGAAGACAGTAATACACCATCACACAGCAGTTATATACCGATGTGCAATGAACTGCGCCAAGTCTAGGCTGTAGCAGCGCGTACTAAAGGCTGTACGACCGTCTTCAGAAGCCCACAAATTACTGCACACTGAACAACACTGACAGAGCACCGAATGAAATACGCTGGAAAACGATCGTGCGAGCGCGAAGGCAAGCGCATATACGCGGAGCTGGGGAGGAATGGATGGATGGATGGATGGATGGATGGAAGGATGAGGCTGAACCCTTTAAACCGGGCGGTGGCATATGCCACCTAGCCATGACTATTAACATATTTTGTACTTTGTGGTGGGTGAAATTTCACCCGTGCCTTGATTTTATCCACCAATCAGATAACCTCTGTTTGGTTATTTCTACCCGCTTAAAGTCTATTTTGCCTTCACTGTCCCTAAACCCCAATACTTTGAAAAAATCTGCCCCATTGCTTTGCACGTAGGGTTAAGCCCTTTACAGAAAAGTATGAGGCGTTCAGCCGTTTCCTTTTCTTCTCCACACGCACAGCACAACGTGTCTATACCTTGGTACTTGACTCGGTACATCTTAGTCCGCAAAGGGTCAGGGTCGCAGCGCCCCTACCGCCGACGGGTGGCGAAACGTGCTGAGAAACTCTCCCATTGTTTCCCCGACGGGTGAAAAGGCCGTAAGAAGCGAGCGCGCGCGCCAATCGAGCCCAGCCGTGGGTCGGCACACCTACCCATCTAGCCACCGTAGCGTCGGCAGCAGTGCTGCGCGTTGCCTCATTGGTGCTGCTACAATTTCTTTCTCTCTCCCTTACCCTTTCCCTCTCTCGAGTTGCGCGGGCCACGCGCATGCTCTCCTTTCCTTTCCTTAAAGGGCCCCTAAACCACCTCAGATATTTTTTCAACATTTCAAGTAAACACGCGCATCGAGTTCAGAATGCCGTCACGATCAACGATGCCAAACGCTGCAGCGCTACGCGCCGCGGGCGCGCCACACACACACACAAAAAAAATGCCGTCCTCCTCTTCTGGCTTTTCCGGTATCCCCAGCGGTCGTCACGATGTCAGCAGGGTGCATCTGGTGAAGTCAACAGTGGTTACGACACCGATTGGTGGAACAAGGACCTACGACTCCCGATTTGTCTGCTAGCAGGTACGCGCCCTCCCTGCTCTTCCTCTTCGTGTTGCTCGCTTGTGTGCCCTTGCGAATCGGTAATTACAGCCCGTAACGCAAGTGCCAAATCGCTCGGGTTCCATCCAAAAAAGTCGTGCTTACCAGTCCGATTAGCTGCGCGAACAGAGTGCGACAGTGTTGGCCTTTCTAGACGTGCACGCAACACAGAGTCCATAGCGGCACGCTTCGCATGCGCACGGGCCGGCACGACAGCCACAGCGGGTAGCACGTTACCGGCACGCTAATGCCACGTACACACTAGCGGAAAAACGCGCGCGGCGTGCCGCCGGCGGCAAGACGCGCGCCGCGAAAGCAGCCGCGAAACGGGTTTTTGTTGCCGCGGCAGGGATCGCTCCTGGACCGATTTTTTGCGGTTTGCCGCGTGCCGCGGATGAAGGAGACCAATGAGAGCCGCCCGCTTCCGTGACGTGCGCGCGGAAAACTGGTGCCATGCGGACCCGCCCGACCGCTTGTTTCTCGTTTCGCACTATCATCATAGAATAAAGCATCTGCACGCGTGAGCTCCCGGATAGTTCGAGAAGGGGAGAGGAGTCTAGTCTGTCACGTGATTGCCGCAGCGGCGCGCCGCCGGTTGGTGTGGCCGCCGTACCGCTGCTGCGTTTTTCCGCCGGCGGCGCGCCGCGCGCGTTTTGCCGCTAGTGTGTACGTGCCATAACTCGCCGCACGCCGTTTGCCATTCGCGGGCCGCCGTTCGGTAGTGGTTTTGCGCGCGAAACGGCGAGATTCCCTTGCCGTACATAGAGAGGATCAGACCGGGACTCATTTGTGCGGCAGCGTCACCGCCGCCGATCGCTCGACGGCTCCGATATCGTCGCTAGGCTTTTCCGGTTCCCTTCAAAGCTAAAGTGGACGGCACTTCGAAACGAATTACCGATGCTTACAAGCCGCAATATTTTCTTATCGTTGTTATCGCTCTTCGCAATAATTGTACACAAAGAAGAAAAATAAGATGATATTAGCGGCGCCGTTGGCTGCGATGCGAGCACAGCCGAGCCGGTCGTCTCCCGTCCGTAGCCGTGAACTGCAGCCGATGTTTTCGTCGCAGGTGGTGGAGGCGCGCAGATTCGCGGTCGTCGATTGGCCCGTTGATCGTGCTGGGGGTGGTGCGCCGGCCGAACTGCTGTCTACTTTGGACACCTCTCGCGCGGCAGACGTTGTACGGCACGGGAGGCCGGTTCACCATCGATATATTTGCCGCTAGCGTGGACGTGCCTTAACCGGAAATGGACAGCGCGTTGGCGATGACGTATGTCACGTGAAATTTGGAGGAGCACTCGGCGAGGAGGAGGTACCATCCGATGAGGAGTGTAGCGAAGGAAAGAGCGAAACGAGCGAGGGCCTTGTTTCGATCATCAAGCGCGTGTAACTCCGCTATTACGGCACAATTTCGAAAAATTGACGCGGCTACGTGTTACTTGTAGACTCGTGCACAACTGCAATACAACTAAATTTTGACCTCTGGGTGGTTTAGGGGCTCTTTAACGTCCCATGTCAAGGCAACATGTGCACGGCACGGTGAGGAGGCGAAGCACACGCCGCTCGGCGAGGTGGTTGCTAGGCAATGCAGTGACGTCATAGCTCGGCGAGGTTTCGAGCTCGCGGCAGAACTTACGGCCCGCTTAAACAGCTCCACTGTCAAAAACATTTTCTTGATATTCTCGTATTGCCTTGTCGAATCGAGCCAACAATTCGTCGCTCATAAAGAGTTGGTGTATGAACTGCGCAACTCGATTTCCTGCTTCTCCTATATTAGTGACGAACTCACCGGAGTTATCATTTAAAGGGAAGTGAACTTGATATCCACTATCAATTTTCGTAACGGTTCGTTTGAATTCATGGACTGTTCTCATGTGCTGTACTTCCAACAACACTTCTAGTAGTTTTAACGTATCTCTGTCATTGCATTTATTGCAGTTTAGTGCAACCACTTTCATCACTCTCGTGATGTAATATTTTCAAGCATTTCCGAAACTTCCGACATGACCCTTCAATGCCCAAAGAAACAATATTTATAAGCGGTCAATTCATTATTTATTGTTCTGGTTCTTACTCTAGCAACCTGAAATAGTAGTCCGATAAAAGGAGGACTTCTATGCTGTCGCTGCTGTTGGTCCTACCAGCATCGTCTGTTCGTTGATGCATTGACTCGGGAAGCGAAAAGCATGTCGCACTGTAGGTTGTAGGGACTTCGAGGGCCTAACTCGAATCTGGTTTCCTTCATATCGGTGGTTTGGAAATCTACGTGTCGTACTATCTCGGGAAATGAGCAAACTGATGATGCTGTCTACTCCCAAAGTATTACATCGAAATTTTCATGCCGTACCTTGGGTGACGAATGTGCGTGGACTTGCTCCATTTATAAGACAACGTACGAGGCATTCATGGCATGAACCTCGAGCACAAACTTTGGTTGTTTGTAGCAAGTTGGTCTTATCAATTATCGAACGCGCACTCTTGACTCGTAAGTATTTCTTTGTTTTTTGTTTAGAGCGCAGCTCTTAGGTGCCAGTTCCTGCGGCCAGAATCGGCGTTGTCCCTCAGCGTAACCGAGCAAACGGGCGCCGCGAAGAATGAAAGTGAACGCGGAGCGCAGCGGGGGATGAAAGACGCCAGGAGGAAAGCGGAGAGGAGGGTGCCGCGATACCACGAGGCAGTAAGCGTAGGAGTGTACGGCCAAAGCGTAGGAAGAAAAGCCTAGTACACTGATGATGGCTACCAAATGGCGCTAGAGTAGCGCGCGTCGTCTAGGCGGCCCGACGGCGGCGGCTGCCACCCACGCACTGGCCCCACGCGCTGGCTCTCGCGATCTCCAGCTTAGCGAGGTAGTCGCACCACACTTCTCTCCGTTTGCAACGTGCTGCACGACACAAATTTTCTGCGCCAGCCAATATATTGCGAAATTAAAACACGGATAGAGCTGCGCTCAAATTTTCCTTTAGGGAGTCTTGTAATCATCGGTGATCTTGTTTTATTTTTGTTCGGTGAAACTCTTTTTTTTGCTCGGTGAAACTCGGGCGGTCGCGGGACTTACAGAGGAACGGGAAGTGTCCTACTTGGCATAAGGTACAGCGCAGTAACCTGGCGTTTATACACTTCATTGCGCAGTGATACTTTTCACAGCACGAAAGCCTTGTCCGCTATATTTAAGCTTTTATTGTTTTTCTTGTTGGCACATCATTGTCTGGTGCTTAGTAAAAGCATTTTAGCTTGTGTAACAGGAAAGGCAAGCTTTCTTTATATTGCAGGTAGGTGGTAGTTAACACAGATGTTTGCAACAAACAGCATTGCGCACATACCCCTTGATTTGTCCTGAATTCTTTCAGACGGCTTGAACCTTTCTGAGCAACTATAAGTGTCTTCTCAGCTCTTGACTTCTTTATTAAAAAACAAAACGTCACAGGCCTGCGCGGCACACGCAGCACAGTCATAGCGTCAGCTGGTGGAGCAGCTCAAGAGTAGCTCCAATTCCGGCACCACGCACAACAGGGTCTTCGCGGCGAAGTCTCTTGACCTCGTTTTGACGAGAACGATCTGAACTGTTCACCCGGCGTCGACGGCGAGCTGCGGCTTGTAATGCTCTCTGCAGAGCAGTCTGCTGAGCCCGATGATGCCTGATTGTAGTCGCGCACGTAGCTCTACGATTCGCTTCTTCAGCAGCGGTTCGTACGTTGCGAGGAGACGCCGTAACGTGTACCGAAGAGGTATCTAGAATACGTGGCGCACATATCACATTCCTTGACCCATGGCACGGTACGTTGTTGATGATGATGATCATGATTGTTTATTGTTATCTTCAAAACGGGCTGGTGACAAATAGTTACCTAGCCTGCTTGAGTTAACCAGGTCCAGTTACATGCAGCATGCAATTGCTATATGAAACTTACATGTCGGGCACGCTGCGTTTGCAGGCGCCTTAACTAGATGGCGCCACCATACTGGCGCCGGCTCGGGATCGCGTTGATTTCGCGTCTCGTCTGAATCGCATCTCGTCTGCGCATGCGCACGCTGCGTTTGCATGCGCCTTAACTAGATGGCGCCAGAATACTGGCGGAGGCTCGGGATCGCGTTGATTGCACGCCTCGTCTCAATCGAATCTCGTCGTCTGCACCTGTGTGCCTGCCTAGGGCGCATTTAGAGGGCATTTTTCCGCTACCTGATAGCAAAGGCTTGCGCGGCTCAGTGGTGAAGTATCCGACTCCCACGTAGTGGGCATGGGTTCGATCCAGGCGTGGATGGGGTACTTTTTTCGCATTTCCGGCGATAGCGGTTACGGTCACCAGCGGCGGCGGCGGTGGACACCATCGCGAACGGCGGTGGACACCATCGGAATGAGCCTATGCCAGCTTACGATGTAAAAAACTGATAAGCTCTGAAAAGGCACTACTTCTCTACGGCAACTATTCACAGGGCGCTATACGCTCCGTCCTTTGCACCTAAATCATCAAGGTTTCGAACATTCTCGATTACTTCATCGTAAAGGAATCGCAAAGAAATCGCATTTAACTGAAGCACTGAATTTTAACTGAAGCAGTCAACTTAAGTCATCGTTCGTGGCATCTTCCCTTCTTCTAAAACGTTATTTATCGAAGCATATAGGAGTGCGGTAATTGCTACCCGTCAATCAAAGGCCAGTTATGTTATCCTCTGCCTTGCCCAGGAGGTAGCTTTTTAAGTGGTTAAACTTGTCAACTTTGCAAACGTGTCAACTTTGCTATTGTTATTGATGGATCAACTTATTGATCACAAATGGAACACCAGGCTTGAACTTTTCCATCAGATTTGCTGATCACCTGTCTTGGAAGCTTGGCGGAAGATCGAGCGCCACTGTTTTTATTCGTGACCTACGCCTTCCCTGCTTAGACCGAGCTCTTGAGCGGCACCAATTGGCTTCGAAATTTCTTCTATGCCTCTGTTAACGTTAGACTTCATCAAAGATATAGAAACCTGATAGCTGTCAGCTGTTTCCAATTGCGATTAAAATTCTTCATCTTCTACCAATTGTTCATTCGTGCTATCAAATTCTCCTATGGCGTCCTCATTCACCAGGAGAACATTTACCATTTGAATCATGTGAGGGTGGCACCCCCAACTTGACAGCACAGTATTTGGAGAAAAAAAATCGAATGTAGAAGCAATTGAATTGAATTGAAATTTATTCTCCTTGAACAGATACAACACATGCGCTCCGTGCCCCGATGCCGCGCGCGCGCATCGGCGATTTTTCGCGTACTGAGCACTTCCGCGTACCGTTATCGGATGACGAGATTCGGGGTGTGCACAAGATCTAGGGTGTGCACAAGGCGCTGGCCGCGCAGGCACCATTTTGTCCAAAAGGCGCGGTCCCGTGTAAGGGCCGCGCCTCATCAAAATTGTGACAAAAAGTGCGGCCCTTACACGAGTCTATATGGTAAGTTTTCTTGAAGCTCCCTTACTTTCGTTGTTGTCGACGAGAGCAGCGAGGCGAGGTCGTTGATTACCTTAGTCACTCTGACCAGCAATGCACTTTGCCTCTCTTTATGGCGATCCATTCTCCGTCAGGGTGAAAGCGGGATTGGCCATGCACGGAGAGCGTAGTCCTAAGTGCTGCTCCGAAGGGCTGGTAGTCACGGACGAAAATGCTGGTGTGGATTTCAATAAAGGTAGTTGCGCCAATCCTCGTGAGGACAGCTTCTCCGGAGCTCTTTTTCGGAAAGGTCATCATCGTGATGTGTGGAGTTCTTGCCACTACTTTTTCAAGAATGACCGAAGTCGGAGACCCGTCTTCACCCCACATGGTGTTTATTTTAACGAGAAAGAAGCAAAGCAGAAAAGGAGCATGCCTGGAGCACCAAAAGTTATTTTCCTTTTCTTTGTTTGGATAACTGTCCAACAAACTTATCTACACTACCTATCACAAAACGTAATCAATGCCAGGAATCTGGGACATCGCCGAACAGCGCCTCTAGCGGCCGCCTCTGAAAACATGCGCATTTTCTATGGGAGAGCGTCGTTTTTCCCAAATAACTAATGATAGAAGCCATCTTTCAAAATATTACCGTGGAAATAGGCTCTAGGAGCTTATCCCGACATCTCATGCAAGCGGTACCATTACTTACGACAGAAAACCCGTTCCAAATTGCGGGCGAAGTTCGAAGTATGGGAGTCTATGGAAAAGGCCAAATTTTGGAGGCTTTTTTGGCCAGTAAAAAGCAATTTGCGATGAGACTATTGCATCCATCGACGTATTATTGGGGATTTATCAACTTCAATGACTCGGCTTTCAGCTAGTTGCAGCAGCAACTCTTGAAATGGCAAAAAAGTCGTTCCAAAATCGCAGTTTTCATAACAAGGTCGCAGAATTTATTGTGGTACGTATATAAACCTAGTTTTTGCCTCCGGCAGCACTGAAACCGATAGCCGAGCGTTCTGCGCGACCACCGATAACGATCGCTGATTCCACGATTGGCAGTTCACAGGTTCGAAGACAGCGGCGCCGCTATTTTTTTTATCACTTTGTCGCTGCTTAGTTTGGCCGTTTCCCGCCAGATGGCATATTCCGAAACGCAGGTCATTTAGTTGCAGTTCTTGTTTCGTTTCTTTCTACTGTACCGACGTCTTCCTAAAAAAATAGCTGGCTGGTTTCGTGAACATGCGAACGTGCTTCCAAACTTCTTTTGCACTTTAGGTGTAATGTATTTTAGACAATAAACCCAACTTTGTGTTTTCAAAGTTGATTTCTTTCTTAAGGCAAACATTTATGAAGACATTACTAAGAAATATTTTTGCCTATTCAGCTATGTCATGGAAAGGCGTGCTTGTGCGACTTTTTTTCAGCCTGAAACGTACCACAAAAATAAATAGCTTCCCGTGAGTGCAATTAAAAGACGTAGAAGTAGAAAACTTGGCTGCAGCCCCAGACGTAGTATTCTTACAAAGGAATACAGAAGCTATTTGACTGAGTATATTTGCATTATATCAAAGCAGAATTTTTGCGTTCCGGATCTTCGGTGCAAATGAAGGCTGTCCGACTTATTTCACAAGCTTTTTTGCTTAGTACAAACCAATACCTCGAAACATAAACATTCTATCCTCAATATGCAGCGCACGTGTCTTATCATTTGAACCATTCCCATATACCTTCACGAAATTCCCGAAATACTAAAGGTCTTCATATCCTTTTACCACGACGTACGCAGAGGAGTACTGGAAATAATGCAAAAAGACACCGGGGCGTGTTAATGTAGTTTGTCGTGTAAAAATAGAGAACTATTCCACTCACAGACCACACCCTTTTTGAGTTATGCCCACAAAGCGTTGCAAGAAGACATTTTTTTCGGCTAGAATCACCAAAGTTACTATGGCATTATGCTGTTCTGTTCTTAACTAACTCTATTGCTGAATCAGGTCGCAGCACCATGATATAATTACTGGTACCATTCTTCAGTAATTCTGTAAGAATTTTCTCCTACGCTAAATTTAACGTGTTTGGACAATTGAAGAAACATGAGAAAGGACCGTGAGGCTTGCAGAAATGTTCCCTTATTAGAATCGTTTATCACCCATATCAGTGCGGTGGTATTGTCATGATCACTCCAGCGTCCACGGACACCATTTATCACTTTACTGCCTGTAAAAAAAATACAAAAGTGTCGTTCCTTGTGCGTGAGTAGCACAATCGCAGCTGATCCTTTCATATGGGCCCACTAAGCTACACCTTCCCTTTTCTGCCATGGTGCCACAAGAGATGCCAATTTCACCCTGGAATTTCTCCCTTTCAGTTTGCTAGAAAGTATAGGGACGTACACAAGACGAACAGGCGAAGTTTTGAAGTAGTCCTGAGATTTTAGTAAAATTTCATAGGCAATGTTATTATCCTTTATTTGTTTACATATTTATTACACCTGATTGGTGATAATAATGACGTGCTACATAATAGTTCAGTTCTTCTACTTAATAAGTGATGTCTGAGTCTGCTGTCCTGAAAATTAACCAGGTGTAAGCACTGCATGACGTTGGCTGGAAGGCCATTCATTAAAAAAATTGTGTGCAGAATAAAGAAAATGCAGGTGTTCAATCGCACAGTCACCGCCAAAAGTTTACGCGGCCGAGGTTCTGCGAATAAGTTCATTTTCAACGCAGCTACCCCGCAGCCAGTAAAACTATCCAAAACTTTTGTTTTGTTTACTCTAGACCAGTATACGCTGTAAATCCGAATACTACGATGCTTGACTAAGGCGTAGAAATATAAATATTTTTTCACCTTCCGGGGTACGAAAGCTTGTGACGCTGACTATACGTTCTGAAGGCGAGGTTGCTTTTTAGCTTATTCGTGATGACAAGCGCCGAGCTCTTGGTGATGGGATATTGGAGCGTAGAATTGTAGAACTTGTGCAAGCTCAGGTGACTTCACGACGCAAACCTAGCGATAGAAGCTCAGAAGGAGGAATAAACATTTATTGTAGAGCCAGCACTTTATGATGGCCGGGCCTAAGCCTCCCATGAGGGGACGTCGAGGGCTTGCCTCGCCGCCGCCTCACGGGCGTGCTGGGTCGCCCAGGTTTGGTCGTCCAGGGCGGAGCTCCGCAGAGCCTCACGCAGCCTCGACGAGGGGGTCGTGGTGTTAATGTATGTGTACAGTGCTGGGCACTCCCACAGGACATGCGGAAGCGTAGCCGGGTGAGTGCCACAGCACCGGCAGTTGGGTGTACTGTAGACTTCAGGGAATATAAGGTGGAGGCGGGCGAGTGAAGGGTACGTATTTGTTTGTAGCAGACCCAGGGTGGTAGCCTGCGCCCAGCTGAATTTGGGGTGAGGTGGGGGGAAAGATCGACACAGCATGCGTTTAGTTTATTAACACTGATGATAGATGAATAGTCAGAGTAAATGAATGTTGCTGTCTAATTCTGGACAGACTCGAGTGTAATGCATACGTTCTAGATCACTGTAGGTTCCATACTAATTCCATACTACGCATTCCTATTCGAATTTTGGCCTGTCTTAAGCCTACCGAGTCTTAAGTAATCAAAATAGGTAGGAAATTGCTTCTTGGGATGTAGCCGAGGCCATGGTAGATGTGATTAGTAATGCGCTATATGTCAGTAGGCTGACTGGGATTATTACATGAAGTGCGCCAACGTACCTACGTAAAGCCATGGTGGAAATTATGGAGCCCCTTATTGTAAATATATTGAAGTCATCTGAGAGTGAGTGTCTCTGGTAAAAAGTTATAAGTTTATTAATATGAGGACTGATTAGCCTTGTGTTAAGCTGTTAGGAAAAATGCCATGTATGAAGTACTATTGTGGTTAAAATTACAACGTTATCAGCGCTTCCAAAAGAAAGTGACTGTACAAGTCCATTTTTCTCGGGCGTTCATGTCACCTAGGTATCACCGCCTGACCCAAGACCTTTATGTTTTAAAATCTGCCCCGATGACGTAAGTTACGTTGCGGAAAAAAATAAATACCCTTTCTAAAGAATGAACCGTAACAGCTTCCCGACAAAGCGCAGTA
This sequence comes from Dermacentor silvarum, assembly GCF_013339745.2. Classification (NCBI taxonomy): domain Eukaryota; kingdom Metazoa; phylum Arthropoda; class Arachnida; order Ixodida; family Ixodidae; genus Dermacentor; species Dermacentor silvarum. The sequence continues at coordinate 88,958,623 of NC_051160.1, forward strand.
CGTTGCCGCAAGTCGTGATTTGTGATAACGATAAGAGCGACAGCCCGTCGTTAAAAATGACTTGTCACTCCCCGATTTTTCTTTTTTGCTCAAGGATGCAACTAACCCGTACAAGGGTAATCCCTCCCTTCGCATGATGCTTGCGACCTTTCTGGTTCCGGACAAGCGCGTTGTCTGTGTATATTTCAGGCGCTTGGCATCGAAAGGCTTAAACCTTTAAACAGCGAAAGGCTGTCACAGTCGCTTCGGTAGCTGCACGAAAAGCGCGGACAATCAGTCTACTTTCAGCACACGCGCTCTCAACCAAGACATATTTGCGAGAAAGGGGCTCCTATATTACCCATAGCGAGAAATGTATCCACAAATTACACGTCATTATCCCGATGTGTTTATGAGCCGCACTCTGGGCCTGTATTCCGTGTTATGAGAAAAAATATAGTTTGTGCAGTGTCAGTAGCCTAAACATAAAACAGGAAATTGAAGTCCTCACATCAACTATCATATATCATAAATTGAAAGAAATAAAACTGAAACTGTACTTCATAATACTTGCACTGCAAACTTTTATGCATGTGATTCATTTCGATTTCCTATCTGTTCCAGGGTAGAAATATGCTGTTCAGTTGGTAAACACAGATTATTTTGCAAAATTTGCTAAGACTTTTTGCCTCCAACATGTGTTCCTATTGGTCATGCACATTTTTCTCTATAGAATATAAGGTCGAAACATCACAAAGTCGAATTGTGAATCATTTAAAAGTTGTGCAAGCTGGCTTCTCCACATAGGGGAAATGCCGTTGGAATTTGAGAGAATGTAATAATACATAATCATTTGGTTGCATAAACTTCCTGGCTATAGGCATGTAATGAAAAGCTCAAATGTATTACACGGCTTTGTCTTTTCGTGGCAATTTCATCCACTGCATTTGTAAAGCAATGTACGTTTTTTTTTTATTTTAGCGCTTGAGTCCAAAAACACAGAGCAACTTATTTACCAAAGCGATATAAGTTTCAAAAGCTTGTTAATTAGGTTGTCATTTGAGCAAATAAAACGAGAGACTTTCATGTACAGACAAAATAAGCGGCTAAGAGGAACAACTGACTATAGTTATTTCAGAAGAATAACTGAGTTTAGCTACGTAGTGTTAAACTATGTAGCTTTAAATAATGCGCATATTTTATACATCGCCGGATAGGGGTCATTGGAGATCCCTGGGCGAGGCCTTCGTCCTGCCATGGACATAATATAGTCTGATGATGATGATGAAACATTGCTGGAGGTGACCACCTCTCATCCAAGAAATATTTTTTACAGTTTAATAATTTATTTATTTGCGCCGTCAGCACTCGAAGGCATTACGGAAGGAAGTGGGTTGAGCAGGCTAAACAAATAATGCAATGATTTTTTTAAAAGTAAGTTTCTAATCATATAATTTTAGCTGGTGGTACGTGGAAAAAAGTTCAGTGCGCACTACGAAGGCAGCTTTACAATTATACCACATTACCTGACCTTACAAAGAATTTAAAAGGAACCTAGTAAGTAATTAACAAATTCAGATTACACAACGTACGGTAGTTGATGTTGCATGAAACTTGCGTTTATTTGTACTCTTTATGATTTCTTTGGGGAGGCGATACCATTCAAGGGCTGTGTGAGGCCAGAAAGAGCTGAAGGAAGTTAATGTGACTAAATCTGATACGTATTTTGTACAGCTGATCAATACGATGCCACATATATGGGGACAGAGATACAGTCGTACGCGGATATATCAAGCAAACTTATAACGAATTATTCTCTATATCGAACAGCTGTAAAATCCCCTTGAAAATTCCATGCAAATGTATCGGGCTGGTGCACGCGTATAAAGAACGCTCGTTCACCAGTACATTTGATATATCGAACGTGGCGCCACGCAGAAGACCTCATAGTGCACTCCTTTGTACACTTTGAGGTATTCTGGCACCTGGAGGTGGAGAAGAGATAGTGCAGTCAGTTGAGCCCCGTCAGGCTGTGTAGATAGCCCTCATGCTACCTCGGACGTCAAGATTCCTTCTATCCGATTTTGGAGGCGTCGTAGTGTGGGTTGAGTTCCTATTCACGAGTTTATTTTCCGCAAGCGATGGCCGCTACGAGTGTAAAGAAAGAATCAGCTTGGACTTTTCAATGAAGTTGAAAGTGAACCAGCATTTTTTTTTGCGGGTAAATAAAGTGTGCTTGCTTTTTTCCCCCATGTTGCGTGCAGTAAGTTAGCGGCTCTCAGATGCACTAACCGGTAAGCCACCGCTTACCCGAGGGCCTATTATTTTATATACCGAATTACCTATATAACGAACTTCTTGTGATCCCCTTCAGATTCGATATATCCGGGTTCGACTGTATCAGCTTACGGGTTACAAATTCAACTTTAGCTTTATTTGGGGTTAGAGTAGCTATTCAATCATAAGTTGAACATATAAAACGAGTGCAGTAAATTTGAGTTCTAATGCGGTAATAAATACAATGGAATTTCACACATTGGATGTATACTCAAATTTTGTTCCTATTAGTGTTTTCTATAGTAACATGAGAGAGGAGGGTGGTATTATAAGTGTACAGGAGCCAATAACCCAACGTTCGATCCGCAGTGTTACTAATGTCGATATGCCAGGTAAGATTAGCGGTAATAGGTTGACCAGGTAAGATTAGCGGTACTATGAACACGTGAATACTTTTACGAATATACAGGCTGTAACTCCGTGTTGTTAAGTAAGTAATACCCGTGTCACACGGGCGTTTGGAAGGCCTTCCAACCGATAGTGAGTTGACTCAAAGGTCAAGTTCGAGCTGCTACACGTGCGGTTTGCAGGCCGCCGAGTCAATAGTCTATCGAGTCAACGGAGCACCCTACAACTCTATTGAAATCTGGATGGCCTTTGAGCAACGGAAGCGGAAACAGCGCGAACATGCCGTCTCGTTCACAGTGTGCTCGTACTCATGTTTAGAAAGAACAAATCCAACCAAAATGCTCTAAAAATACTATACATGAGTTGTTAATTATTATTCAATAAACTATTTTCGCCACTTCATATGTGCGAACTGCTCATACTCTCGACAACAGCGACGTGCTTGTGTTCATTCCTTCCTCCATGTTGTCTAGTACACTCTCCCTCTACTCCATGTGTTACCGGATTCCGTCATATCGCCGCCATTTCGCAACATAAAATAAATTATAGCGTTTTTAAGTGGTTTTATTGTTCTTTAACTTTTGGTTACATGAAAACGAAAATAAAGATCCGCAGCGCCACACAATTTTGCGAGAAACGCCTGAACCACTCAACGGCCTTTCAAAAGTGCCGTGTAGCAGTGCGACAACTCCTTCGAGTCGATAGACTTGTGGCGTTTCGAAGGCCGTCGACTGGAAGGCCTTCCAAATGTACCCGTGTGACACAGGTATAAGTGGAAGAGTTGTTTTGAATGGTAGTTGCTCAGATGATGTTGCTGCTACGTCTGGTGTGCCGCAAGGCTCCGTGTTGGGGCCGATTCCTTTCCACTTTTTTAATGCGAAAGCATTATATGCCCCATTACGCGAAAACCCGTAGTTGTAGTCGGCGGCGTGACCGATTGACGCTACCAAAGATGACCGACGGCAAAGAGTAAAAACGCGTAAAAAATGCTCGAATTGATGACAAGTTTATCAGGCAGGTTCATGTAAACAAAGTAAACTAATCCCTTTGAAAAGAAAAATAGGTAAATTTTGATCTGGGCGGGAATCGAAACCGGGCCTGCGGGGCGCGGAGGAGACCCGACTTTGTCCCCTACGACCGGATAAACTCATCCTAGCCAACTCATCCTAGCTCGACTCGCAACTCCCGCTCCACCGCTACTCCGAATTCCGTCGCTGCCGAAAATGTATGCAGCCATCTACGCCTCAAGCTCTGGCGAGGAGCCCCAACTCTCTGCCCTACGCCACCCCAAGCTACCCATCAACGATCATAAAATCATCCTCCGTCCCCGTGGCGGCCTCAACCTTCGGACCGTGAACGGCGTTGCGCTTCGCGATGGGATTCTGCAAGCAGCCCGCCTCGGACACCAAGAGGCCAAGCCAGACACCGTAATCATCAACACCCTCCAACACGTCGTCCTCATCAACACTCCCGATCCACAACGCCGACACCACTACCTCGAACAAGACTGGTGCCCAAGCACATCTACTACTCCTCTGCACTATATAGGCTACATCTGAAACAGCCTGAAACCGTAGCCATCTCCTGAAACAGCCCTCCAACCGTACCAAGCCTATGGCCTGATCCCACTCCTGGACCGGACTCAGGCAACCCCAGTTCCAGTCCCCCAAAAGTTGTCGCAGTTTCACCTGAAGGTGAAGCATCAATTGCGATAGCAAATTTGAGAGAGCTATACGGAGTAATGATAGCAGCTTTATCAGCTGTATAAACTTGGACATGCAGCGCACCGGCAACACGCAGAACTGTTGTCGACGCCGCCGGCGTTTTGCCCGCGTTCGCTCAAAATGCGTGCGGCGTTGGTGACTGTTGCCGGAGACTCTGATATAAATAGGCACTTGGTGCCGCAGCTAAACGTCGCCTCCCTTCCCTGCCCCTCCCCCCACCTTTCGCGCGTCGGAAGAAGGTACGTTTACTCTACATATATGTGATTGTAGAGGAGGAAGAGACGCCTACTTCTGCAGCCCTTAAGGGAGCACAGCGCAGAACGCGCGTTTGTTCCCGCCGTGCGTTCACTCCCGTGAAAGCGCGCGTCCCTCGCGCTCTTTCACTCGCACATACAGCGTTCGGCGGCGCGCGGCGACGATTTCATCTCGCTGAGCCATTGCTCCCTCAAGGCTGCAGAAGATAGCGCTAACCTCCCTTCCCTCGAACCACTCTTTTCATCTCCTTGCGATACGGAACCAACGGCGACGCGACGGCGACGGCGACGCCGACGGCAAATCTGCTTTTGAGTGTCCATATAATTGCTATCGCATAAACGTTGCGAGGCGAGAAGGTGGTAAAGACTTCCGACGCTGCTCGACGAGTTTTCCCGTTCTGATCTCGTCGAAAACGTCCGAGCCGCCCCCAGAGGCCCTGGCGACAGTCACCAACGCCGCGCGCGTTCGGTGCGAACGCGGGCAAAACGGCGACGGCGTCGACAACAGTTCTGCGCGTTGCGGGTGCTGCTGCATCTCCAAGTTTATACAGCTGATAAAACTACTATCCTTACTCCGTATAGCTCTCTACTAAGTTGCTATCGCCATTGGTGCTTCGCCTTTCGGGTCTCCTTGCCTGACCTCTTGTATTTATGTCCAATTGAACGCCGCGGAGCGCTCCTTCGAACGAACTCGTGGGCAGCGAGTGCGTTCAGACGTTTAGCGCGTTTTCATTTGGCCTCGCCGAAGCGCCGTTAGAACGCAGGGGTGAACTCGCACGGAGGCGGAACGTGCGGAAAAAACATTTCACCAAAGCAGCGTTGTACACGTTCCTCTAAAACACCTTCCCAATCTTGGAACGAGTTCCCGTTACAAGATACTTTAAGGCGAATGAACGCGTTCCAGTTACATTTCTAACATTGTAACGTGTCGTTACATTTACGTTACTTTGATTTTTTGAAATTAAAATGTGGTGTCGGATAATCTTGCGACGAAATAAAGTGTGCAATTTAAATCTCACATCAAACTAAGTATATTATATGAATTTGAGCATTGCCGGCGGCACATTATCTGGAGATAAAAGAATCCAAAGCAACGCTCCCAGACGAATTTTTTTCAAGCAGCACCGGACATACTCCAGACATGTTTAACTGCCACTTTGGTGCTCGTCTATTACAAGTGCAACACATACGGCGCTTTCCACTTCGGTCTTCAAATGCGCAGTCAGGATACTGCGCTTCAGATCTGCAAATAGAAAGTTACTCGCATGCACCAATAAGAATGTCTGCACAAGAAACCGCATCGAAAGGAACAATACTTAGGCGTTTAATGAATGCTGATCCAATTGCAGTATGAGCGGAAAAAGAAATGTCCAGAATAGATTTTCTTAATTTAGTAAAGACCCTTGTTTGAACTCGGCAAGAGTTACATCTCGATGTTAGTGTCCGACAGGCCGCCATGGCGGAAAGAAACTACAGAAGGAGCGTCGGTGGCAATCTTGAAGCCTAGTCATTAAAAAATATAATGCAGAACTCGCGAAAAATAAAATGCACCATAGTCACTTGACAGACAAGCGGTAGTTCTTTGCGCCTTGCATGATGTGCTGCATACGTGCGTGCGTCGGTGCGCCTGTTTAGTGCCGTGAAACGTTTACAGAAGGAACGCCGTTCCCTCTGCCGTCCCTTTGTAAAAATAACGAGTTACCGTTACAGTTCCACCGAGCCTTAAGGAATGGTGGCATTCCTCCGTTCCTCCCAAAAGGAACTAGTTCCTGGAACGCCGTTCCGTACAAAACTGCACCAAAGGGAATATATCGCTTTCGCATAGCCACCCGTAAGCAGTTTGAAATGTCTCTGCCAATTTCATTTTTTAACAGCGAAGCAGTTTAAGCCAGCCGTAACTTGTGGTGCGTATCAAGAAACTACCAAAAAAAGAATTCATAAGCTTTCTTGCAGAGGTGGGTTTCGAGGCCGCGTACCTCCGCCAAAGCGAGCGTCGGAACCACTAGGCTATACCGCCACGCTGCCAGAACATGCATTTATGCTAGCCATATGATTGCGTTCGAGCGCCGTCGTATTCCTCCACAGCTGGCGCGTTTGTACGCTCGTGCTCTGCGAGGTGAAGAGGTTTTGCGTGCTATGAGGCGAGAGAGAGAGAGAGAGAGAGAGCGACGCATTCACAGGAGCGGGTCTCCTGGAACGCGGTGGCGGTGGTGGTGGTGGGGGAGAAACATTTAACAGAAATTACAGAGAGTTGCTCTACAGAAGCACTTGGTGGTCTCCCTATTCCGGAAGTCCACTGTAAAGATCGCCGCTCGGCGCGGGCCACCAGGAGCGTTGAGCGTCCAGGGTAGAGCACCAGCAGGAACTCCTCCCAAGCCTCTCTTGTGGGTAGGGGGAAGGGGGATGAAAAGGAAGGGTATAGAGGGCATACTGCCATCATGTTATAGGTGTCGGCCAGGACCCCACAATGCGCACAGTAGCCGTGTATCCCGGCATGAAATGCTGGGCGGCCGCAGGACACAAGAGGTGTTAGTCTGCAAGCGTCCTCAGAAGTCTTTCATCCGCTTTAGAGAGCCCCGTGCAGGGTCTGGGTAAAGGCGGCGTGAGCTGCGATAATGCTCTAGAATTGCGCGGTACTGCGTAAGAGCTGGGGTTCTGGGTAGACGCAGAGTCGGAGGTGGTAACGGCCCGGGAGGGAAAGACGCAGGCAGCGGCATGCGCCGCTTCGTTACCGGGAGACCCGCGTGGCCAGGAGACCAGACGATGCGGATGGAGTGAGCTCAAAGCGCCATGAGGCCGCCCGAAGAAGGTGCGCGGCCAGAGGAGCTATGGTACCCTGGAGGTATCGGGAACAGGCGTAGCGCGAGTCCGTGATAATGACCCTTGAGGTCGGGTGGGAGGCGGCCAAAGCGATGGCCACCTCTTCGGCCTGTGTTGTGTCCGGTGAGCGGAAAGAGAGGCCATCAATGTGGTGGCCCTCGGAGATCACTGCGGCCGTAAAGTGTCCGGAGGGAGTTGGTCCCGAGACATCTACATAGAAGACGCCAGGAGAATTTGAGTACCGAGTGTGAAGAGAGTGTGCTCGGGCTAGGCGTCTGCCTGTGTGTTGAGTGGATCCATGTGGCGAGGAAGAGGTTCAACCCAAAGTTTGTGCCGCATAGCTCCGGGACGGAAGCAGGGGGAAGTGGGGTAAGATCGGGTTCAGTGAGCCTATCCAGAAGGCGTCGCCCGGAGTCGTCTGAGACGGCGATTGCCTTGTTGACGAGATGGGCCTCCGCAACTCGTCATACGAGTTGTGTAATCCCAAGGCCGCAAGCGGCGATGGAGGTAGCAATGGGAAGTCTAGTGCTCGCTTGTGACCGAGCAGAGCAGTGCTGTCCAGCTGTTCTCGTGGTGGCGACGCAAGCGAAGGTAGGGAGTGGCGTAAAGGACTCTGCTGGTCACAAACGCTTGAGCCAAGCGGAGGGAGTGCCAGCCGCGGAGGCCGCCACGTTTGGTGGAGACCCGCCGAATCATACGGCTAACCTGCTCGCTAGTGCGTCGAAGACGGGCAATGGTAGAACCAGGGTTGAGAGTAGAGGAGATGTGGAGGCCTAATATGCGAATTTCTGAGACGACCTGTATCGGGCCGACGGGAGTATACTGAGGTGGCGGTAGAGGTGAGATTGAGAGAAGAGATGATTTGGTAGGGAACATTCCAGGCCACATGATGAGGCATAGGTGTCTACAATAGTGCCGCGCGCTGCATGCGGCTTCAATTTGTGCGGGGGAAACCGAGTTGGTCCGATGGTAAGTCATCTGCGTATAGGCGTGGTGTGTGTCCTCTACCTGGCAGGAGCGAAGGAAGTTGGAGCATGGCTAGATTGAAGAGGAGCGGTGAGAGACCGCTCCCTGTGGTGTACCGGGTGCCTAGTGGGTACGGACCGTGTTCTGCAGAGTCGATGCTGGATGAAGGCGGTGCGATGTGAGAGGATGCACTAGATACCTGAAAGCTCTAGATCCGCAATTCGTGGTGCTAAGCTTGGTAGGATAC
>NC_051160.1:88967397-89010138 GCF_013339745.2 Dermacentor silvarum
TTTAGACTGCAAGAACATGGCAATAAAGTGCGAAAAGGGCGAGAAGGGTTTGTTGGAGTAGATTGCGCAGAATGCGGGTGTATTCGGTTTTTAAGAGGCCTTTATCTCAGCTAGGCATCCTAATGACAGCACTAGACTTATTCAAGCAGCAGCGTTGGCTGAGGGTGACTTGGTCAGTAAGCCGTCGATTGCATTAATGGATAAAGAACTTATATTCTTGGGATCGCACATGCGCTCTCGTTCGTCCTAAGAAGGTGGTTAGGGTTCGTTTGAATTTTGAGTGCTTGCTGATATTGACTAGGAGTATTGGAGGGGCGCTGTTGTCGTGGTGTATTTAAAACCCCTATATATAAAAAGTAGCGCCATCCACTTCCCTCCTCCTCCGTTCCACTATCGCGCTCGGTGCGACCAGCGCGATCGCGGCGCGATATTGACAGTGGCGCCGCCTGCGTCGGGCCTGCCGTGGCAGACGACAGCTAACGCGCTACCACAGGAAAACCGAGGAATACTTCGATCGCGCCCTGCGGAGAAGTTTTTGAGGCGCGATTTTGCTTCGTCATTCAGTAACTGGTCTTAATAATGCCGTTTTGGAAGTAGCAACGCAACGATGCGAGACGACGCAAATATCAAGTGTGCAGCAAGCGTTTGCGCACGCCGGATGGTAAACAAGAAAAGCCTTTTGCCCTCGCCTTGTCGGTTGCGGCAACTTGAGGCGCAGCAGCATGCCATCACAACGAAGTTCTTGTCCATAACACGTGTGATCCGTTTGTGCGTACAGCACTTTCGTCGCACAGGCCCGAGAATGGCAGCCGGAGCGCGCTGGAAAGAAAAAAAATATACAAAAGCGCAACGCGTGCTTCCACGTGACACGGATTGGCCAATGGGGGAGCGGAGGAGGCTGGGGCGACAGGAGGCGGCAAGGAGGAAACGCCGGGGTGAGCGCGGTGGCGGCAAGATCTAAGCATGGCGCTACTTTTTATATATAGGGGCTTTAGGTGTCTTGGCTATATATGCATGTCATGCGAAATAAAAATTCAGTTGGAAGTCAGCGCTTGTCTTTCGTCATTCTAGCTGTCCCTTTGTCTATGTATGCTCTGTAAGTCATGCTTGCATCGGTATACCAACTCGCCCGTACCGAAACCCTGCGTCTTCGAGACGTCACACAGGACAGCCGGTCGCTTCGTATGCATGAAGTTTCGTACTGAACTGTTTAGTCCTATTGTACCTTATAGATACTTCTATTTGCGTTAGATTTGAGTAATGATGTTTAGCCCGCAAAGTACTCGTATTATGCACAACTGGGAGGTGTTTCTGACAGCGGTCTTGAGTTTCTTGGCCTATTAAGATTAACAAGAGTGGGTCCATTAGCTGGACATGGTGGCACAGCTTTTACGGCATCCGCGGTAAGCTAGGTGTCATGGCAGATCTAAGAAGCCACAGATTAAGAAATTTTGCTTGTTCGATAGTGGGCGACACAACTTTCCGCGTGTGAATAGTGATTTAGCATGGTGGCCTATATCACATGCTTACATTTCGAGATATACGGTCACCGTTCGTCATTCGCTTCAAGTACAGTGGGATCCGTACAGCACTCACAATAAATATGCAATGCATATGGATTGGCGCATATTAGCAGAGTTGTGTCGCACCGTAATCAGCTGATACAAGCAGCCGTGCTTCGCAAAACGCTGTCGCTGCTGATTTTGTTGGCGGGTTCTTGCTTTTCGTGCCGTGTCGCAGAAAAAGTGTATGAGCCATTCCACTCTGTGAATGTGGATGATTAGCGAAGCTGCTTAGCGCATGTTACAGAGGTGGCACAGGAGTCTGAACAAAGGTACGAACGTATTCATTGTCATGATTTGTGGTCATCGTGACGATAGGTATGCACACACATTCGCGTGTCACCTCTGTAATTAAATCTGTCCATCACTTAAGACAATGAATGGCTCATACCCCCTTAAGCAATGGCTAATACCCCTGTAAACGCGGCCTCCCCATTAAGGGTACGGCCACGCTAGCGGCAAAAACACGCAGCAAAAACGCACGTCAAATACGCGCGGCAACGCGTCATGCCGGGCGCGGCAAAAGCGGCAGGAATCGGGGTTTTTGCGGCGTGCCGCGCGAAATGGCTTCGAGACCCATTTCTGCGGCAAATGCCGCGTGCCGCGAGATGAAGAACCAATCAAGAGCGATGAGGGTGACGTCACGGAGCCATGGCAAACGGACCGCCGCCGCTCCGCGCCGGCTTTACAATCGACGATCGTCGTCTCTCGCGCTTCCATGGAGGGATTTGCGGACGCTATCCGATCGTACCTTTTCTGCTCATGGTGATTCAGCGTTCCGAGAGCGCGCGAGATCTTATCGCGCTGCCGCGCAGCGAGACGCGCTTGCCACGGTGGCCTCGCAGCAAGGCGCTGACGCGCGGCAACTTGCCGCTCGCGGCATGACGCGCGCGTTTTTTGCCGCTAGCTTGGCCGTACCCTAGGACGACAGAAAAGTGAAATTCTACGTTCGAATGAAGAGCGCCAACGGGAGCCAGCTGTAGAAGAAGACGACATTCGAGCCATTGATGATGATTATAGTTAATCATAACGTCGAAAAAGACCTCACGATTAATTGCCTCTTTTCCGACTTAGACTCTTGCTCCGTAAATTTGTCGGAAGTCCGCTTTGTCTGGGTCCCCGTACATGGTGGAATCTCTTTAAATGAATAAGCTGACTCCCTTGCATCGTCCTCACTAAATGGTCCGGTCGTACAGGTTCTTCCTGATTATTCTTTTATAACAGGAGCTAGATTTAAACGCCTTTTATTCTTGAATTATAATTATTGATGATGATGATGATGGTATTACCGCGCGGTCACCATTACCTCGCCGTAGACAGCTTCGCTGTAAAATCTTAACAGCTGTGGTAGGAATGGTTGCGCGCACATTCTTGAGTTACTCGCTTCTCGTTCTCGATTATACAAATGGAGAGTGTCACAAAATCCAATCGTATTCGCTCTAATTCACGATGAATTCCGAGAAAATTTAAATGCTTCTTTATATAGCATCTTTCTATGCGTGTTATTCTATAGGTCATTCGTTCGAGATGATAGTGTCTTATTGTGCTCCATTTGTTGTTTTAATTTTTTTTCACTATATTTTAATGTTCCTTGTGGAAATGGCTTTTTTCAGGTTAGCAGCGAGTTCCATGTACTGCTTTGTTTTCATTTCACTTCGTATCCTATGGTAAAACGCGGTACTTGCTTTAATGCGTAATTATTTCAGCAAGTATTAGCCACGTCAATTATCCATGGAAACTATCCTTCATTTATGGTAACACCCACATTAATGACCATATGGGTCATCAAGGTTTTGCATATGTTCTTGTGCTCCACTTTATTTCGTGATTTTTTTTGCACCAAGTCGAATGAACTGCTTTCAAATTTGTTGTTTGTTTTCTTGTTTCATTCTAAAATGCCTTATCTTTTTGAATGCGCACTTTATGTATCACTGATTTATTGTAATACCCCTATTAAAGCCGTAAGGGCTTTTAGGGTATCTTGAATAAAAAGAGTATCCTAAAAGAAGAACCATACATCATTTTGCCCCTATTTCTTTGAGTGCTTGCGAACATTGTATAAGCGAAGTTCTTTCGTGAGCCAACAACCAACGAACGAATTCTACGGCAGCGAACACCACACTATAAGTCTAACTCTCAGTGGCACCGCCTGCTCTCTCGTATGAGAAAACAAGAGTCTCACAGACCGCAAACGACGTTTCGTGAGCGAAAAACTCCAAAACGTTCTGAACTCCAATGTCACCCTGAGAACGTTTGCTACAGCGAGCGTCCACGCGAAATCGATGCGTATCTGCGGAACCACAGTGACGGCAATCTCCATCACTGTCACCAAGGCGCATTGTGTTTCCATAACTGCAAAGCAACGTGTGTGGATTCTTTCAGCCGTAGCAAATACTGCATATGTTGGCGAAACTGAGATCAGTGATCTATTGTAGTAAGGCTGCTGTCCCTCAAACACTCAAATTTCTTCCATCAGTTCAACGTTTGACCGATGAACAACCAACCCGCGACCAACACCTGAATCGTCACTGATCCGACTGTCATACCCAAATATGAAGATGCCTTTATGGTTTCCCGGAAAGTAGACGATGCCTTTCGCAGTCAAGTCGAACAAATACTCGAAGAGGAGGTTCCACTAGTCCGTGGGCGTCACCGATTGTGTTGCGCAGAATAAAGGCTACCGTAAACTCAACCACGCACCAAAAAAGGTGTTTATGCATAGCCCCGCATTGGTTAAAATACAGATTGTCTCCGGCATGATTGCAATTTTTCGTCAATGTAATAGCGCAGTGGTTACTAGAAGATTTAAGTTGAACAACAGCACCGTGAAAAGATTACCTTTATTATACCCGATGGTGTGTATCAATAAAGGCCCTCCCTTTCAACGTGCATCCTTCGCTCGCAAACTTTCAACAAATGATAGACAAGATGTAATCTGGCTAAGTCGCAATCTTGCCTGCTGTATTTATAGGAGACCTCATCATTTTCTCAACGACTCTAAGGAAAGAGGAGTTCGAACGAGCACAAAGCATCCTGCAGGTCATTCATACTGTGATAACAGGTTCCTCGGGTGTTAGTTGTTAAACTGAGGCAGAGCCTCAGTTCAGGAAAAACGAAGCCATTTTCTTGCAAAAACAAAATAAATCTTCATTACAAGAAGAAGAAAACAAGAGCACAGTAGAACAGTAAACAGCACACAGAAAGTACATAAAGAACAAGCAAAAGTACAAATAGCCACGTTAGTCCACGCGATAAGTTCAACTGCCTCTCGGCCCCAAACAAATGAAGAAAAACTCAATCATCAAAAGTCCTATTTACTCGGGCAGTGCGTTGACAGCATGCACTGGCGCTTGCGCTGACGGCAGTAGTGGCGTGGCGGGCAGTGGCATACGAGGGACGCGGACGCATGGTGGAGCCAACCCGGGGCGTGACAGTCCCAGGCTGTCAGAGTCGAAGGCCGTCCAGGTGCGACCGCTACAGCTGAGCGGCACACGTACTAGTTCCTTGGCTCGCGCCTTCGGCCTGGCGCCTCTTACCAGCGTCGCTCAAGGCCTGTGGTCACCCCCAGGTGACCTCTGCTCTCCACATGGCGGCTCAGGAAGAGCCACAGGAATGTCAACAGGAACAGGAACGCCAACAGCAGCAGCTGCAGCAGGAATAACCAAGCTCGGCGGATCTCTCCAGGGACAGCCGGGGTCGTGCTGGTTCTGTTGAGGCTCTCGGGTTTGGGTCTGGACCCCGGCGACACCGACCTCGACACCAGCGATCTTTCAACTCCCGTCTCCGAGCGATCTCTTCTTCCAGGGTTCCAGTCTCGTCTTCTTCTCTCTGCTCATTCCTAGTGCACGTGGTTTTGTGCCCACTACTGATTGGTTCATCCGCTTTCTTCCACGTCCGGCCGATCGTGCCACCACCCGCCAACATCGTCTTCCTCGTCCACCACTCGATGGTGTTTGGAGCTGCCGCTCCTCCGCAGTTTTGTTTCGCTCTCCACTCACTCATGACACATACCACTGGCATTTTCCCTAAAATATGAAAACTGCTACTTCGCATTACGATGATTCTTAATTATACCAGCAACCTCCTTGTTGTAGAAGAGTCAGAGCATGGTGCATGAAAAGATGCTTTATTCCAGCAGGGCTGTGCTTATATACACGAAACAATGTGGGTGACTCCCGGCCGGCTAAGCACGTGTGTACGACCGTGCACTACGTCACATCTTCACTTTTTTTTGAACATGCCATGTTTCCGAACTCTGGTGCCGGGAGATCTTCGCGGTGGTTGACGCTTGCGTGGGCTTCTGTGGAGTTCTGTAGATTGGGATGGCTCAGAGGCGCCTTCGGCTGGCACAAGAGGCTGTGGTGTTGGTGTCACGTTGTTTTCAGAAAAATAAGTACGCGTCGGCCTGAGGTGTTCTCGTGTACGCTGAAACTTTCGCCCCTCTTCTGTTGCAATAATGTACGCACGAGGGGTCTAAGCCAGTTGTAAGACCTTTACAGCGGTTCACCTTTCTGAGGGCGCGCTGTCCATTGTCGCGGTCGAGCCAGTGCGAAGGTCTGGAACAGGCTGCGTATCTATGTTGCAGAAGTGGCGTTGTTTACGCCTGTTGTCTTGAAGCCGTCGCTGCACAGTCGTGGGCGGCACCATTTGTGGCTGTAGGTGGCTGGTTGGCACCGGAAGTACCGTTCTTTTCTGTGAACCCATGAGTCTCTGCACCGGGAACTTCAGGGAAGAGTTACGAGGAGAGGGCCTCACTCAAGCAAAGCAGCACAAAATTCAGTGGTGCAGAAACGACACCATCTTAGGATCCTCGTAGCTTCCTGTACTGCTCGTTGCGCCATTCCATTCGAGCGAGGGCAATATGGACTAGAATGGAGGTGTTACAAAGCAATCTTACGGATGTAATCATTGAACTACTGACTGCTGAATGGTGGCCCGTTGTCAGTGCAAAGCCACCTTGAGAAGAAGTGTGTTGCAAAGATATTATTCAATGCTGAAGTCACCTTGTTCGCTGATAACGCCTGCATGGGTCTGATTGAAAAAAAAAACACAAATAAAAATCGACAACAACCAAGTTTTCGGCACCGTCAGAGACGCTGCGAGCGCTCGGAGTGGACGGTCGCACTCCACGTCGGCTCCTGCGATTTTCTGTGTTTTCGCCGCGCCAACTTCACCGACTTGTATGATTCCTGCAGGAGTGGGTGCGGGTAGGTTTCAGGACGACGTAGACATCATCCTCTACGCTGGAATTTCGGAGATTCTCCCAGCAGAGTTTTAGTTTCGCCGAACCACGCCGCTCGCCGCCGTAAGCCTAACGGGCTTAGCGCGAGCTCGGCCCCAGGTATGCCTCGCGCCGCAGCAACTGCTCCCTCGACGTGCCCCGGTTGCCCACCGGCATGGAGTCAACGGTCGAAGGAGAACTTATTTCAGAGGAAGAATGGTCGGACGACTCCTGGAAGTCACGCGGTACATCGCTCAAGAACGAGGCCACCGCGAGCTCAAGGCTCAAGGCAGGGAAGTTCCCAGCCTCAGTGCGACGGGAGCGAGCTCCTACGACAACGGACGGAGCACATCGAACCCCAAGCCGCGCCCGCCACCCCAACGCAGACGCGAACCGCTACCTAGAATCCCGGCAGACGCCATCCACATCGTGGGACGCCCTCAGTGACCCATCGACCTCACCAAGGTGCCACCGTGGCAGCTACACGAAGCCCTGCTCAAGGCAGCCTCGTTGCCCGATCAACCACCAGCGAACTGGGATCGCCTACGGACGCATCCCACCCACAACACTTTCACACTGAGCGTCATGGACTCTCGGAGTGCTCAAGCCTACCTCTGCATCAAATCCATCAACGCGGGCACCCGCACCGTCAATCTCCACGTATATGCTCCCCCTCCGGACAACGCCGTGCGAGGCATCATGTTTCACGCGTTCGACGATTTCTCGGACGAAGAGATACCGGCAGACCTCCAAGTCAGCAACCCCGACATGCCTATTGTGAGCGGCATACGCATGGGCCAGACTAGGCACCTGGTGGTCACACTCACAAGTAAGGACCTCCCGAAATAGATATTCTATCACGGTACCGACATCAGACTCTACCCGTCCTACAACCGGGTGGAGTCATGCTACAACTGCTGCAAGGTTGGCCATCCCACGGACGTCTGTCCTTTGCCACGCAAGCTCCAACATGCGCGCCACGCTGCATCGTCTGCGCAGGGCACACAATACCAGCAGTTGAAACTACAAATACCGCTTCGTCAAGAAGACGCCGCACACCCCACAAACGAAGCAAGCACAAGGACCTGCCCGGGTCACCCGGCGGAGTGCGTTTCACAGCGGCACCTGCAGCAGCCGGTCAACGTCCCTCCGAGCACGGGCGTCGTCGTTCCCGCCGCTCGACTCCAGTGGCCAACCTCAACGTCGAGCCAGCAGGTCCCAGTCCCGCATCCACCGCTCGAGATCTCGGTCAACCCAACGAGCCTCCTCGGCAAGCCGGCTCCGGTCGTCTAGCCAAGGCCCCCAAGAGCCACCCAAGATGGCGGCCTGGCAGTATGAAACCCCGGCGTCGTTGGAATCTAAATCACAGGTTAGGGAGATGACCAAAGCCGAATTCCGCCTTGAGAGCCCAGATTTGAGCCCAGTAAGCCCAAATCTCCGCTCAGCAGTCCCATATAGCTAAATTAATTAGCTATATCCAATCCCTTGAAGCTAAGATAGACAGGGTCCTCGCCTCTCAAACATCGACACCGACATCAACACCGGCATCACAAACACGGGAATCCTCCTCCACCTCCACCAGCCCGGCACCACAGCCCCAAAGCTCAAACAAGCGCAAGGCAGCCACATCCACTGCCTCGCTCCATACCGAAGCGGACAATGTCACTGCCGTAACGGCGGCCATATCCGCCCTAGAAACTAAGCTCGAGGCGCGCTTTAACGTGATCAGTGAACTTTTAACCACACACCTTCAGGAATTTCACGCGTTCCGCATGGACACGATAAACACATACACAACACTCAAGAGCTTTCTGGAGGCAACACAAGGCAAACAAAGCACACAGCTTGCCGCACTACAAGAAACGACAGACACCAGCCAAAACTACATCTTAGAGGAAATTCGTAAGAAGCCAGCCACACACCAACGCTAGCCCGCCAGGCAGGGCCTCACACCGCCACAAACGTAACATGGCTCCACGAACAAGCCTGACAGTATGACAGTTTAACTGCAGGAGCTGCCGCACTAAGCGAGGGCATTGCAGCTTCACATTAAACACAACACGCAAGACACACCAGGCATCATAGCACTACAAGAGACGAACACTCCCGTAAAGCTACCAGGTTACACTCCATACAATCAGCTAGGACCAGCCGACGGGCCTCACTCCAACACGCCCCACAACAACCAACACTGGTCGGTAACAGTGTGTGCAGAGACACCACGCCAGACCTCTCCCTTTTCAAGAATATACCGGGCACCCGGTGGCAGAATACAGGACACACGCTCGGCAGCGATCATCACATATTGTCACTGTCTTTTGAAACGGCCGCCAGCAGGGCGAAGAAGGCCACGGCCAGCATCACGAAGTGGGATAAGTTCCGTCACCTACAGAACAAACAGCACCCGACTCCATATCGGATCTCAACGAATGGATCAGGTCGCTGAGCTGCGACGTGGCTTCGACGACGTGCGATGGGGTAGCACCTCAAGAGCAACCATCGACAGATTGCCGCCTCTTGCACATGTGGGAAGCACGCGAAAGCCTCACGCACACGCGACAGCACCAACGTCACAACAAAAAGCTGCGACGGCGAATAGCGAAGCTCGAACGGGAGATTGAAGCTCACACCTCTACACTGGAACGTCAGCAGTGGGGCCAGATCTGCAACAGCCTCAACGGCCAGCTGGGGTGCAAGAAAACATGGCACCTGCTGCGACACCTGCTGGATCCCGGCAACACTAAGTTAACCGCACGCAATCAACTGACGAAAATAATACACGAATACCCAGGCACCGACGCGGAGCAGCCTGCGGAGCACGCCTGCCGGTACATTAACACCTCGAGCCAGAGCTACACGCACCTGCCACACTACCTCGGAGCTCCCTACGAACTGCTGGACGCTGACATTTCGGAGGTAGAGGTCTGCGCTGCGCTACACAAGCTGTGCCCGACGTCAACGCCGGGCCCCGACGGGGTTACGAACAAGGCGCTGCATAACTTCGACCCGAAGTCCGTCAGAGCAATAACCAATACATGAACGAGTGCCGGCATTGTGGACGTTTATCTCCTGAGTGGAAACACGCACGGGTGGCATTTATACCAAAACCGCGCAAGAAATTGAACCTAGGGAATCTTCGCTCCATTTCACTCACCTCCTGCCTAGGCAAGCTCATGAAGCATGTAATATTCTGCCGCTTACAGAATTTTGCAGAGGAACAGGATCTTCTACCACCAACGATGCTTGGTTTTCGGGCACACTTGTCTACCCAGGACGTCCTCCTTCAATTACACCACGACCTCTTGCATCCAGACAGTGGTTGGAGAATGAAAGCTCTACTGAGTCTGGACGTCCATAAGGCTTTTGACAATGTGCTCCGCGCGGCCGTGCTCGAGAGCTTAGCCAACTTGCAATCTGGCGAACGAACCTACAGCTATATCAGGTCGTTCCTCATAGGCAGGACGGTCGAGCTCGCGGTCGGGGACCTGCGTTCGGCTCCCATCCGGCTCGGCAACAGTGGCACGCCGCAAGGCGCAGTCCTGTCACCATTCCTATTCAACCTTGCAATGCGCACCTTCCCTCCGAAACTGAGTGAAGTCCCGGGGACTCAGAGACACGCTATACGCCGACGACGTCACGCTCTGCGCGTGTGAAGGGTCGCACAGTTGAAGAAATCCTCCAACATGCCACCGACATCATCTTGCAACACGTGAAGTCAGTGGGATTAGAGTGATCCCAACACAAGTGGGAGCTCCTCCTGATCCGACCACCCGACCGAAGCAAGCAAAAGAAGCAACCTCAGATCAGGATACCCGTAAACCAGCAGCCAGTCACTCACGTCGAGGACATGCGAGTACTGGGCATGATACAGCAGCAGAACCGGCGGAACGGCATCACCATCGACCGGCTCCAGATGAGGGTGAACCAGACCACGAGACTGCTGCACAAAGTGAGCGCGCGTAAGCAGGGCATGAAAGACAAGGACCTGCTCTAACTTGTCCAGGCCTTTGTCGTCGGCCGTCTCACCTATGCACTACCATACATACACTTACAGAAGACAGAACGAGCTCGCCTCGATTGCATGATACGACACGGATACAAGTAGCCCTGGGCTTACCAAGACACACCTTCACCGAGAAATTTCTTAAAGTGGGAATTCAAATCACCATCGAAGAACTCATTGAAGCGCATCGCACATCACAGGTTCACCGTCTTCAAGGTAGCAAGACGGGCCGCCACCATCCCACCACACATCAGGCGCATGTTCATCATCAAACCCCTGTCCAAAGCACACTCGCCGGCCACCACGACGGCATAAGAAGAGAGAGGGCCCAGACACTACACAAGACGTACGGGACCAACTCCGCCGTGGCGTACGTCGACGCAGCCCATGGAGTACTCTGATCGACCCCACACCTACGCCGTTTGCGCCGTTCCAGGCCCAGAACTCAAGGCACAGACAACTTCGAGCTTGCAAAACGCTGCCACACCCACCGAAGCAGAAGAAGCCGCCATTGCGTTGGCCGTGGCCTCAACTTACGCCTGTATAGTTATGAGTGACTCCAAAACCGCCATAACAAGCTTCGCGCGAATAGTGGCACACACTACACTAAATCTCCTACAGTCACCACAAAACACTGGAGAACCACGCTCAGTAAAGTTGATATGGGTCTCGGCTCAAGCGGTGAATCCAGGGAGCGAAGCCGCCCACTAACATGCCCGAGCGGTGGGCCACCCGTACCCGGAGACCTCAAACGAAGTCCTGCACTCATATCACGACATAACCCAGTACTACCGTCTTATACGACACACTAGGCCCGCACCACACAGTAAACTAAACAAGCGTCAGGAGGTCACCTGGCGCAGGTTACAGACATACTCATACTCGAATCCCTACGTATACTCTAACATTTATCCGGATAGATTAAGTCCGTGCTTTCACCTGTGCGGCGAGCTAGCTACGCTCAGTCACATCCTCTGGAATTGCGAAGAGATTCCCCCTCCACCCGATCTCCTAGCCTCTCCCTCGCCTTCTTCGTGGGAGGAAGTGCTGGTTAGCTCCAGTCCGGACGTGCAACTACGATCCGTGAAGCGAGCCGAAGAGTTCGCCGTCACGCATCGCCTGGCCGCCATCTGGCCTTCCTGAGGAGCCCATGATCTAGCGCCCCACTCCGACGAATAAAGTTGTCTCTCTCTCTCTCGGCGCCGTCATGATGTCAAATATCAGCTCATCTAGCTCCCTAGGTAGAGTTGGAATCTCATCACTGAGCTGCGGCAGTCGCGCATTTCTTGGTTTGTACCTTTAACTAGTATGACAGCGTCGAGCTAAGTTCTCAATATCGCTGTTTATGCTCGGCCAGAAGATTACGGTACGAGCACGTGCCTTCACTTTTTGTGCTCCTGTGAGCACAGTCATCAACATCATCATCAGCCTATATTTAAGTCCACTGCAAGACGAAGGCCTCTCCCTACGATCTCCAATAGGTGACCCGTAAAATAGCGAGGGATTGTGGGATGCGCCGTCTGCTAGCTGTTTCCGGTTCGAGTCGGTGCAGCCGCTGCCAACGCTTCGCCGTTGAAGTCCATTGATGCTCTTGTAGTCCGTTCTTTTTTCTGGGGTTTTACGTGACAAAACCAGTTCTGATTATGAGGCACGCCGTAGTGGAGGGCTCCGGATTATTTTGGCCACATGGGGTTCTTTAATATGCACTACAACGCAAGCACACGGGCGTTTTCGCATTTCGCCTTCATCGAAATGCGGCTGCCGCGGCCGGGATTCGATCCCGCGAGCTCGTGCTCAGCAGCGCAACGCCTTAGCTGACTAAGCCACTTGCGCTTTCAGTCCGGATTTGTCCCACTCGAAGTTGCAGATACCTAACAAAACCATCGTCGGCTCTTCAGCCGTTGGCTGCTTAAATTCAAGCGTTAAAGGTGATCGCATGTAACTACTGCCTTGCAGCAACCCTTGCTGAGTCAGCTGTGCACAAACCTCAGAGGAATGGCTGCCACTTCCAAAACTGTAACAAGGCAGAGACCATCCGTGAACAAAAAAAACATGAACGTACTGTGCCATTTATCAGGCGGCGATTAGCTGTGGAGGGGCTGACACAGAATGATTATCCAAGATATTTCTTTCTCTTACATTGACTCAGGCAACCAGAACTATTTCAGTACTCGCCTGCACATATAGAGGTATTATGAAACGAGGTTTTAAGGCGCGAATTGAAGCGGCACCACAGCGAGATACATACATAATACTCATAACCAACTAGCCCTCCTTAGCTCCTTCAGCACAGATAGAGATAATGAGCAGCCGAAATATGACGGCGATACTGCCATTGTTGACAAAAAAAGCGAGACTGTCTAACTACGCACCACTTCAAATGAACCTAGAGTTTCGACCGATAAATACCATTGACAGCGCGCAAAGTTATTATTTGCAGCGCTAGCTGCGCCGTTATACCGACCATGTCGGTTTTTAGCTACGATCACAGAGCAGCATTGTCATATGTAAGAGGCCGCCGGTGGCGCAAAAAAGAAAAGGAGCACGAGAAACACGGGGTTCCGAACGGCGCGAGCGCGCGAGGCGCACGAACCGAGGCATAGTCGAGGGATGAACGGCGCTGTCCGTTGAGTTTCAACGTGGCACCGGGTCAGGAAGGTCGCATCTCCAGCTATGTTCTGGCGACGGGAGACTTGGGGGTCTGGTTGAGTCCGCGACGCTGGCCGTCCAAGGTGTGGCCGTCGACCTCGGCAAGTTCGGGCGAGGCTCCTGGACGGGCTGCAGCTTCTCACGGCCGGACCAGGCACCCCAGAGAGGATCCCCCTTCTGTGGCAGACCGGCACGTTCTAATCTCCTCGAGATGACACGTCGGCACTCCTGAAGAAGTTGCGACGCATCCCGACGCTAGGCCTAGGCAGGTGGGCCTAAGCAACGCCGAGCGTCATCGCTGATGAGCTGACGAGCTCATCCCCGACGAACCGACGAGCTCACCGCCGAAATGGAGACAACGCGAGTCGTCAGCACCTACGGCAGCGACAACACCCGAATGAACACGACTTGGACCCGACGTGAGAAACGTCAAGTCGGCGGCCCGTAAAGTACACGTTTTTGATATCGACGCAGCTAGGCCGGGGCCAGGGTGGTCAGACCTTTAAGAACAAAGGCTAGGACTGACCTAGAGACTTTAAGGCTGAGCTAGGCTCCGAAACTGAAATCGAATATTTTCTGGTAGTTTTGCATGTAGTCAGAGCTTAATATATTCTATTAAGTAAGCATTTTTGTGAAGTTATGTGTTTAGTTTGGCGTGCCCTTAGTTTTGAGTTTCACTTTCAGTGTTGTGTGTTGCGTGCTTCTACCACTCCTGTATATATTAAATCTTCGTTTGCCGTGCCGCCAGTCGTCTCTCTCCTCCATCGAGAGTAGCGCATGCTCGCAACTCTCCGCACTCCCAAGTAAAGGTGACAAGTATGCACCGCTGTAGCCATCGCCTCAGCACCCGATTTTCTAAGTAATGCTTCTATGCGCTTGATAAATTAACGGATAACGATAACTTCTTCACCTGTCTGAGTGACCCGCAGGCAGAGCAGTCAGTGACGGTGCGTCCAAGCAACGGGAAATGTCGTAGAGCTAAACCTGGCAGAAACAAAAAAGGCCGCCGAAACGAAAACCAGAGTTCCTTCATGAATAAAAGCGTATCCTTGCCTTTCTTGGCTCGTCATCGTCGCGACCAGAGTGAACTGAAACCTAGAAATCAGTTACATGAATGGTACGACATTCCTGGTTGATAAAGCGGACTGAAAGCTTCGCACGACTGACAGTTAAAACCTTGTAGAAAAACACGTGCACCGGGCATGCCACCGATGCCGCCGCTCCGTCCGTCAAACCGGAAGCTGCTAGCAGACGGCGCTCCCCACAATTCCCCGCGATTGCTCGTTTTACGGGTCACCTATTACCCCTGTCTTGCGCTAGCGTATTCCAACTTGCGCCTGCAAATTTCCTAACTTCATCATCCCACCTGGTTTTCTGCCGTCCTCGACTGCGCTTCCATTCTCTTGGTATCCATTCTGTATCCCTAATGGTCCACCGGTTATCCATCCTGCGCATTACATGGCCTGCCCAGCTCCATTTTTTCCGCTTAATGTCAACTAGAATATCGGCTATCCCCGATTGTGCTCTGAACCACACCGCTCTCTTCCTGTCTTTTAACGTTACTCTTAAGATTTTTCGTTCCATCACTCTTTGTGTGGTCCTTAACTTGTTCTCAAGCTTCTTTGTTAACCTACAAGTTTCTGCCCCATATGTCAGCACAGGTAGAATGCAATGATTGTATACTTTTCTTTCCAACGATATTGGTAAGCTCCCAGTCAGGATTTGGCAATGCCTGCCGTATGCACTCCAACCCAATTTTATTCTTCTGCAGCTGCCGGAAGGGCGGCCGTTTAAGCGCATTGTTTGAGGTGATCGACTGCAACAATGGCCCAGCGGTTAACAGCTGATGTCAAAGGAAGTAATCCATACAGAGAGATTCCAACACGGCCGAATGGCCGGTTATGGAGGGTAGAGGCTGCAGACCAGCTGGAGAAAGCTGCGGTGAAGATTTCCGGCGCTGGCAGTCGGGGCATGAGCGAACGAACTTTTCAATATAGTTGCACTTTCCTCGCCAGTAGTAGCGTTGTCGGAGCCGTTGGTAGGTTTTAAAAAGTCCCGAGTGTGCACATTGTGGATCAGAGGCGAACGATGCGCATATTTCAGTACGCAGGCTACGAGTTACTGCTCATAACCACTGGTGGCCGTCAGAGGTGTAATTGCGTCGGTGAAGCAAGTGAAGGGATTCCGAAATGGCGAGCTACACGGCGCAACGCACGAGTGGTTGGCTGCGATGATGGACCAGCAAGGAAGTCTATGATGGAGGCAATCAAGGGGTCCTTGCGCTGCTCGGAAGCGATGGTCCAATGTCGATGGAAAAAACGTCAAGCTGTGATAGTAAGCAGTAGAGCGGCAGCCTCCGCTGCGGGAGCTTGTGGGTTCGATTCCCAGCTTCCACGGTAACCCACTGGTTCAAATCGGTACAAGCTTACCCTGTCCTGGCGTTCGCCTTCCTTCAGGGGTGATGTACGCTTGGCAAATGACTCTGTGCCCTGAATTCCCGTCGAAGCCCTCGTGAGCACAAATACCCCTTTCCATGCGTTGAGGTCCCATAATGGCCGCGCACCAGGCCGGGAGCGTGCGCTTGTACCTATTTTACCGGCAGGTACCCGGCAGCAGAACTTGCGTCCCACAGCCGGGGCACATGGTCTTCAGCACGGCTATCGGTGGTTGGACAGGAGAGCACAGAGACAACTCCTGAAATCTCTATTGGACCTTCTTTCGAGTTGTGAACCCCCACGATAGCCTAGCACCAAGCCAGGGAACATCTCTACCCATTAGAAAAAACCGGTGGCTTCCCGGCGGCACCGGGATTTGAACTAGGTACCTCCCGCATACGAGGCGGATGCTCTACCGCTATGCCACAGCTGCGGTTTCGACGGGAATTCATGGCGCAGGCTCCTTTCCTAAGCGTATCACCTCAGAAGGAAGCCAAACGCCAGGCCGGGGTACGCTTGTGCCCAGCTGAACCACTGGGTTGCCGGCGGCGGTGGAAAACGAACCCACCACCTCCCGCAGCCGAGGTGGGCGCTCTACCACTAGGCCACGGCTGGCATGGAGCAGGCATTGTCGTCAAGCAAGGGAGAACGGAAGATGGCGTCAGTGTGAGCATGCTGGCGTCCGTTGCGGTACGGTACTAGGATATCGTAATCCTGCAAGCGAAGTGCCCAGCGGTCGTGACGGCCTGAGGAAACCTTGAATATTGACAGCCAGCATAGTGCATAGTCCGTGACGACATCAAATTGGCGACCATACAAATAGGGCCAGAACTTAGTAAGCGCCCAGATGATCGCCATGCATTCTTTTTCCGTGACGTAGTAATGGGTTTCGGCCTTAATAAGCGTACGGCTTGCGTATACCACAACAATTCAGGAAACCCTTGTTTGCGCTGCGCTAGGACCGCGCCGAGGCCAACACCGCTGGCATCTGTGTGTACATCAATAGGTGCCGTTGGGTCGTAGTGGCGCTAAATGGGAGGAGACGTCAGCAAACGACGGAGCTTAGGAAACGCCTCATCGCCCTCGGACGACCACGAATGGGAGGGGGTCGTTGCTTCCAACGAGCTTCGTAAGGGGCTATATGACGGCGGCGAAATTGCGAATGAAGCGCCTGAAGTAGGAACACAAGCCTACAAAACTGCGCAGTTCTTTGACGGACGCCGGTTTAGCAAATTCGGTGACGGCACGAAGTTTGGCTGGATAGGGGAGAATTGCATCCTTTGAGACGACGTAACTTAGTATCGTGAGCTGCCGCGCTGCAAATTGGCACTTCCTTAGGTTTAGTTGTAGGCCGGCGTTTGTTAGGCACGTCAAAACACGCCGTAGGTGTTGAAGGTGCGTGGTTAAGCCATGGGCAAAAACAACAACGTCGTCTAGGTTACCTAAGCACGTCTGCCACTTCAAACCGCGCAGTACTGTGTCCATTATGCGTTCAAAGGTTGCTGGCGCATTACAAAGTCCAAACGGCAATGACGTTAAATTCGTATAAGGCGTCAGGTGTGCCAAAGGCTGTCTTTGGCCTATCGACGTCAGCCATGAGTAGTTGCGAATAGGCGGAGCGTAAATCTAGAGATGAAAAAAAAATTCATGCTCCTTGTAGGCTATCAATAGCCTCATCGATTCGCGGTAGCGGGTATTACATCTTTGCGAGTGATTTTGTTCAGGCGCCGATAGTCTACACAGAACCGTACAGAGCCGTCTTTTTTGTAACAAGGACGACAGGAGATGCCCATGGACTGTTCACGGGTCGGATCACTTCGCGGCGAAGCATATCGTCCACTTTCTCTCTATTCACACGACGTTCTGTGGCAGAGACGCGATATGGCGTTGCCGCAACGATGATTGGGAGTCAGTGTCAATGTGGTGTGTTACAGCGGACGTCCGGCCCAATGAAGGTTGCCCGACATCAAAAGAAGAATGAAATTCTTCTAAGATGCGCAGAAGCTGAGAACGCTGCATGAGCTGGGGTGAGGTCATTGGCAATAGATGAATTGAACACACCTGTGGGCAAAGGGTCGGACGTAGAAAGAGAACCGAGCATGCTGTATCTGGCGCAGGACGTGTCTTCGGGAACATCCGTAATTTTCATGGCGTCGATCGCTTCCACATGGTCACGAATTTCGCCTTTAAGCAGCATCACAGGGTACGAGAAGGGGTTACAGACGAAATAACTGTGGAGCCTGTTTGACGTTCACTGTCGCAAAAGGTAGCAGCAGACCATTTCGAGTATAAAGGCGGCCAGACGGAGAAAGTAGGGCGACGGCGTCAGGGAGGCTGCTCCAATGCATTGATACAGTCACTGATGAGTTGGGAGGAACGCTGGTGTCGTGCCTGACGAGCAGTTTGTTCGCAAAAGAAGCATTATCAGCAGGCGTCATATCTGAGATTGGCGACAGTTCTAGTTCCGCCCGTGCGAAATGAATAACAGCATAGTGGCGGGCGAGAAAGCCCCACCCCAGGATAACTTCGCGGGAGCACGATAAAGTAACAATAAGTTCGACAGCGTATACGTCCTCGATACGCCGCTATCGGGTGAATGCGCTGTGCGCCTGCTATGCGGAGGCAGAATCCCGCAAGGTAAGTCGTGACCTTTCGAAGGAAGCGACAAGCTGTGCGTCCATAAATGATACGGTGGCTCCGGTGCCCACGAGAGCATAATTATGTATTTATTTTTATTTTACAAGTCTATCACATTGGTCAGGCTACGTTGAGGACTTTCGCATTTCGACGGCATTACAGCCCTTGCCTCATGGATTGCGACAATTAGTTTCCTCATTCCGAGCTACGGGACGAGGCCGCATCGGTGATGAGGAGCGTCGGCGTGGAGAACGTCAGCGGCAGATGGCGGCGGACCGGAGGAATAGTAGTGACGCAGCCGGACGTTCGTTGTCGTAATTTGGGCGCGCAGAACCCACCATACGACTTGGCGCATATGGTGTAGCGCTAGGCGACTGCACGCGACTACAGTGGCGTGTGATGTGGCCTGTGTAGCCGCACGCAAAACATTTAGGCCGATTGTCCGCTGTACGCCACAGAGTCGCTGGGGCAGGTCCCTTTCATGTGGGAGGACGCGTTGGACGTGGCGGCTGGTGAAGTGATTTGCAAGGCAAGTTGTTGTCGGGGCATAGCGAGGACTTCAGCGCAAGTGAGAGGTCCCCGTTGAGGGAGTCGATTGTTGGGGCTGGGTGACGACTTCCGCATAGCTGAGTGGCGCAGCCATCGGGATCTGTTGGAGCCTGGCCATGACTTTGGCGTGGCTGTGAGGCGCAGCCGCAGGAACGTGCTGGTGGTGCTCAGGCAAAACCTCGTTCAGTTCTTGCACTATGACGCGGCGAATAGGAGGCGCAAAACTTGGCGTAGGCGCGTGTACCGGTTTCGGCTGTGTCAAATCCATCAATGAGAGTTGCCGGGCAACTTCCTCACGGACGAACGCCTTCATATCTGCTAGCAACGCTGACTGGTCGGACATGGCAGCCAAACCAGTGATGTGTTCCTCACGAGGTAGAAATCGACGGGTCAGTGACCGCGGCCTGCGGAGTTCTTCATAGCTCTGGCATAGTTTGATAATTGCGGTCACAGATCAAGGACTTTTGCCCAGCAACATGTTAAAGGCGTCGTCTTCTATGCCCTTCAGGATGTTTCGGATTCGATCTGACTGCGCCACGGTCGAATTGACTTTCCTACATAGATCCAGGACATCGTCAATATAACTGGTGAATGTGAAGCTAAACATTTCGACAGAATTACATGTCTGGTTGGGAAAATTGATTAAGACTTAGGGATTGACTCCAACCAAATAAAGAAATTTACTAGCCCGACGTTTCGGAACCAATTCGGCTCCTTCTTCAGGGGGTATTATTCGGAGGTGGCGGTGTGCCGCTTTTAAAAGGTCCGTCGTAAGAAAGGAGAGGAAGGGGGAGAGAGCGTAAAGTGCGGAAACACTTAACAGGGCACCTGTTCGAGACAGACAAAAGAGGTGGTGGGGTGGGGTGGGGCGGCTTCGGCGTCGCTGGTCGGCTGGGTTGACCGATGCTGGGCGCCCTTTAGTCGCGGGAATGCGTTGACGAGGAACAGGGGGGGGGGGGGGACGAGTTGTTTTGGTGTTGCTGACCTAGAGCGGGGGGTCCTTTCTTCCCTTCGTCGCGTCTGCAAGGCCATGAACATAAAAGGAAGGAAGAATGCCCTTCACGCGGTTTATATTATCCGCCGTGTTCTGAATGTGCCAAGACTCGAGTAGTAGCCTTTTTCGCCAGTTTGTCTCTGTTTGAAGGATTTGGGTTTCTTGGAAAGAAATCTTGTGGTCGGCGTCTTCGGAATGTTCGGCGACGGCGCTGCGTATTCGGTTGAACGTTCAAACAGAGACAAACTGGCGAAAAAGGCTACTACTCGAGTCTTGGCACGTTCAGAACACGGCGGGTAATATAAACCGCGTGAAGGGCATTCTTCCTTCTTTGTATGTTCATGGCCTTGCAGACGCGACGAAGGGAAGAAAGGACCCCCGCTCTAGGTCAGCAACACCAAAACAACTCGTCCCCCCCCCCCCCGTCCCTCGTCAACGCATTCCCGCGACTAAAGGGCGCCCAGCATCGGTCAACTCAGCCGACCAGCGACGCCGAAGCCACCCCCCCCCCCCACCACCTATTTTGTCTGTCTAGAACAGGTGCCCTGCCAAGTGTCTCCGCACCTTACGCTCTCTCCCCCTTCCTCTCCTTTGTTACGACAGACCTTTTAAAAGGGGCACACCGCCACCTCCGAAGAATACCCCCTGAAGAAGGAGCCGAATTGGTTCCGAAACGTCGGGCTAGTAAATTTCCTTATTTGGTTGGAGTCAATCTCTAAGTTTTAAACAGGTGAATGTTTCACCTGGCTGTTGAGCTCGTTCTCGCAAACGCTGCTCGGCACGCCACTTGCGAACGGCAGGGCGACCAAATACATCTGCGAGGAAAGTTTTAAATTCGGACCATGTCTGGAACTCTGCTTCATGGTTGTTACACCACAGGCTGGCCACTCGAGCTAGTTAGAACAGAACATGGCTCAGTTTGGCCGCTTCGTCCCACTTGTTATGGGCGCTTACCCTGTCGTACGCCGTGAGCCATTCGTCCACGTCAATGTCGTCCGCTCCAGTGTAGATAGGAGGGTCACGATGACGAGGCACCCCAGGACACACAGTGGGTGCGGGAGGAATCGTTTGCTGGGAGGCGTCTTTGGGTATGGTAGATTGTAGGGTACGGGACCGGAGTTCCGGGATGATTGTGTGAGGTTACCCAGCACACTCCACCAATTCTAAAGGTGTTTTTTGGAAGAGATCGGAGCAGCGCAACGTCGACGGGCAGGGCAGTCAGAGCTTCCAAGCACGAGAGCCGTTGCCGATGGAGAGCGCTGGACCCATAGCGTTTAGAGCCAGTAGCACTGAACTCACTAGCGTCTCTCATCTGCACTCCAATTTATATATATATATATATTTATTTATTTATTGTCGTCAGACAAAGTTTTCCAAACGCCCGAGATGCGCACCTAGTGATAGCATCCTCAGACGAGGACTATTTGGAAGCTACTAGCAGGACTAAGTTAGACGGCGATATCAAATAAGGAGATAATGATGAAGCCCACTAAAACCAGCATGGAGCTTATTCAGCTGTTTATACATTTTCTTTCCCACCTAAGTGACCAATAAGTAGTTGTTTTGAGGTGGAAAGCTGGGCAAGTTGAACTTGATGGATTCTTTGAATCAGCGTGGAGAACGACAGTAACGTAAAAAAGCAAGTTGTCACAGCGATCGTCCTGTGCCATTCCATTAAGCGTTGGAGTCGTTTTCCGCGCACATCCAGAGAATGACCGGTTCCTTGTGTGGACTCGGATGTAGTTATTTTGGCAAATATATGCCATATTTAAATTCCATTTCTATCTTCATTGCATTTTCCGCAAATGGTGGATGGTTCTTTGTTCCCAGGCCAGCAGAATGCGATATTTTGCATAATATTTCATCACGCTACCAAAAATAGGCCGTTTTTACTAGGAAACAATAATCCTTTTTATAAAGCACGTTCTTTCTTAGCTAGAACATTGAAAATGCCATTAGGTGTAGGCAACTGAATAGGTCAAAATTGCATATTTAAGCAAATATATTCTTTATGTCCAACTTTTTGATCAGTCTAATATTGCAAACATTTCCTGTACTTTCAGTATGACTTGTTTTACACTATTTATAATACATGTGCGTCCCAAGAGAAGGCTTGAAATTTCACTACTTTAATATATACTATCCTATTGTAACCATCAAGTACCATTCAATAAAAGAAGTTACTAAACCCCACAAAGAAGGCTCACTTTTATTATGGAAATGATAAAGTTGGGGCATAAGAGAAACCACGAAAAAATAATTTTATATAGAATTTATTGTAAATATCTACAGTGACCACATATCTTTCAGCATTGCGTGAATGATGCTACTCCGGGCACTTTTGTAGGTAATACATGTGATCTGAAATAAAATTTGGTCATACTCTAAGTGTCAAAACAAAGGCGGGCAGCAGGGTTGATTCAAGAGCACAAGACAAAAAATGTAGAAGCTAGTGTAAAAGAATATCAATCAGCTCAATTTTATATGAATATGGCATGTGTAAACGAAATAATGCTTTGCATTAGCTATAGATATAGTCGCAGGTTTTTTTTATGTGCTACTGTCATGCTAGTTGTAACGAAGCCTATATTAGTTTTTGTGCCACTAAAACACGCAATCTTCATCTCAAAGCAGCAATAGAGAATCGCGTAGCGGTGGATACGAAGTTATTGGTTATATATTTATAATGCGCTTATTCCAAAACAAGACTACTTCCACGAGACAACAGAAACGCCAACAGCGCCGCGATATGAGCGATACACGTGACTGCAGTGAAAGGCGTCTCCATTAACCATCACTATAGTACCGCGCGCAACTCTTGGGGCGGGCAGCTGCATAGATGAAAACACACGGACGTGTCTTGCGTTTACCGCGACGTCAAGGTTACTCCGCTCCCTGCAGGTCGCAGTGTAGCACTGGCGTCTGCGCGTTTGTGTCTGCGCGCTGAACATGAAAATTGGGCCTAAACATTGGGCCACGTATGGCCAAAAAATTACGTATCGCTGTTAAAATTTGTTAAAGCAATTACCGTAGTGCACGGGATCAGCGTATTGTTTTTCCAGGATGAGTGCCTGTTTAAAGAGGGGAAGGAATTTGGTGTGCAATAATTTCGTTGGGGGTGTCGGGATCCTTCTTGGGGGGGGGGGGGGGGGGGGGGTGTCTAAATCTCTGTTTGCCGTCGGCGCCGCCGGAGCCATCGTCGATGGATGACACATGCCCGGATCGCCCGCGGAGAGCTAGACGCTCTCCGAAGACGCGGAATGCATTTGGATGCAAAAACGCCTAACCGAGTTGGACGTTGTGTGATCACTGCGCTCGATCGGCTCGGTGGCGGAGCCAGGACGATCCTCTGCCTTCCAGTGCTGGTATCAGCATTCGCAAGTACGCACTATGTGCACACGACCATTCTTAGCGGAGCTGCTGTATGCGTATAAAGTGGTCTGGACCAAACGGACAGTAGTAAACGTCAAGCTAACGTTGTCGCTGGCTGGCGCCAGCGCTTTCTCCGTAGGACTCATATTGCGCACAATCTAGGTGTGACGTCTTCAATGCCACTGGCCACGCTCGTCCTCACGCTAGTATTGTGAGGCACCTGATGGCTGCCGGGACGCTGTTCCTCCTGCGCATCGGTATAGTTTCCACGACCGCTGCGTCGTGCCAACATGGCGTGCGTGCAACGCTAGAACTTGCTATCGCTGAAAATTTATCGTCGTGCTGACAAAACGTGCCAATCTGAATCCTTAAAAAAACGAATACTACAAGCGGCGCAAGGTTTATTATCAGATTACAGGAAATATATTAGGCACGTGACACTCTTCGTTCAAGTCGCAGTTACACTTTTCGTTCATGATAGTGTATGTAATATTGGAAATACTGTTGAGCTGCTGCTTTGCTCTTTGGTCTGATGTAAAAGTAATCGAGTTGGGGGTCTTTATAGTTGAGGAAAATAATTTATTCATATAAAGTTGTTGAAATAGTTTTCAATAAATCCTGTCAGTACTCCTCACTAGTTCATTTTTCAGGAAATATGGGAGAAGGGTAATTTTAGTTCAAAACTATTGAAGTTCCGCAGGTTCAACACAATATTGAAAGATGATGTATTTGCATGCAGGCCATACGATTCGGCAATCCTTTAACCTCAGCAAAACAGGTGAGACATTTCCAAAACATATTACAGTTTCATATTACAGTTGCAGATTTCCAGGCACTATAGTGTAATAGGAAGGAAACGGTTTACAGTCTAATCATTTCATACGTTGTTTAAATAAAGTCCTGAAGACAATATAATGATTGTAGGCCCTTCATTTCTTTCATATAAAAACGTTCATAAGCATAGTCACAAACACGCGTACAAAATTTGTGGCCAAAAAGTGATTGTGTCTAGAGGTACTACCCCTAGGATATACAAAAAGGTTGTAAACCTTTGCTATACGATCACATGCACGACGTCAGAACGCACGAGATTCAAAGCACTTACGTTTGCATCGTTCTACGCAGGCTTCACACGTTGCGAAGATGTTCATATACAGAGGGCCACAACGACCATGCTTGAACTGGTAACACCGACCACTACGCCCGCTGTAATACCACATCCATTCATAATCACCGCTAAATAGGCACACAGTGTGTCCCGGTGTTCTTTGGCACAAGTCATTCTTCAACTTGTAAACTGCAGGAGAAAAAATGTTTAGTGCGTTAAGTAAGTTTCAGTTCGTTAAGAACCCCGCTGATAACATACTCAATACGACTGATACACTCGTGTCAATTGCCCTCATAACAGGGCGCATTCGTGCTATCAGCACCGCCTTCACCCGCCGTGGTTGCTCAGTGGCTATGGTGTTGGGCTGCTGAGCACGAGGTCGCGGGATCGAATCCCGGCCACGGCGGCTGAATTTCGATGGGGGCGAAATGCGAAAACACCCGTGTACTTAGATTTAGGTGCACGTTAAAGAACCCCAGGTGGTCCAAATTTCCGGAGTCCCCCACTACGGCGTGCCTCATAATCAGAACTGGTTTTCGCACGTAAAACCCCATAATTTAATTTAATTTTTTTAGCACCGCCTTCGTGCTCCAGAGTATCGAAGATGCATGTGCGGTTCGCGCGCGAAGGGTTAAAGCGGCTTCACTGGAGCTGAGTACGTTGGTTGAAAAACAACGAATACAATTGGACGCAGCGCCAGGCTCTGTTCAGTCGGCTCTGTCGCGCATTCACGGAATTGCTGTGCCTTCCGCTAGTTGTACGTGAGGGTTGTGCGCACACGCAATAGCCTTTCTGCTGAGCAGCTGCGTGCATACCATACCTTGGTGCTTATTAGTCGGCTCAGAGGAACTGACCATAAACGAGAAGCTACATACGGTGGCGGTTTACCCTTTGGTCTCATAACATGAAAAATTGAGTTTGTAACGGATGCAACGCAACTGGCGCCGCTGTCATCACGTGAGCGTTGCGAGACACGTTCTGACTGCGTGGAGGCTGCTTCTGCTTTGTAGCGATAGTTGCCTGGCGTGCTGCGTATTGCAAACACGTCACCCGCTTTTCATATTAGAGCAACGGCTGAAGAGCCTCTCTATCGCTTACAAATCTTCACCCTTCAGGTCACACAATGCAAACGTTTTCAAGCGAAGCTTTCTTTCCAACCTTTCCCAGATTTGGTGACCGCGGCTGCTGCTGCTGTCTTGTCGAATAGCTAAATACAAGACAATGCCCTACAGATGTGCCACCCGTTGGCTATGTTCTGTACGGGATTGAGCAATGAAACGAGAAACGCCACCTTATTATTCGCAAAGCAAGAAACCCTCCTACCTTAAGCTTACCATTCCGTTAATAAAGCAAATTCATTTGTTCGTCTTTGAATCCCATGTTCTGGACGGGAAAACTATCAAACCTGCCTCCCACGCATACTTCTCCTGCCAGCGCCAAATAGTTCTTTCGGACGCACGCGCTTTCACTCGAGAGCATTAGGGGGTCGGAAAGTTTAGATAGATGTGGTGGCTATGATGGCTTTGTCTAGCGCTTCTACACCGCCTGTGTTTATGATTGCGGCAAGCGTTTGTGCCAAATCCGGTTTGGCGCCTCTAACCCGGATACGCCGTTACATCTTGTCGGCTCGTCACATCGCCACAGTTTGGCTAAGAGCGGCTGGTACAGTGTTTGATATCTTTTCATTCGCTTGAGTTGCCGCGTGCCATAATGTTACGGAAGAATCCATACATGGATGGACGTGATGCTTGGCAGATCGACGAAGACGACGAAGATGCTTGCACGTGGGGCGGATAAGACATTTCTTGCCGTAGCTTTCTTTCTATATATTTTGTAAATATATCATTTGCCTCCATATCGCTTCCGTCACCATATCTTTAGGATGAAATATAATTGTCCGCACAAATGCCACTTTATTGCAGAGAATTAAAAATGGAGGATGCTTAAGCTTCGCCTTTAAGAGTAGAACGCGATAGCGTTATCGGGGCCCGTTCGCATCGCATCGTTCGCATACGTCAAGTAGGCTTCATTCACTGCAATACTGAACGTGGGAAAGTCAGCTTACAAAGACCAAACTTACACCGAACATCTTAAAGTCGGCTTCACTTTTAAACAGACATGCATTGCTGGAAATACGTTTTTTCAGGGGCAATATAAGCGGCCTTAAATTAAAATGTGAAGGCCCTAGCACATTTTGTTATCATTTTAATAATTGTTTGCTATTGCCCCGAGGCGCGTACGTGCCCAAAACGAATTAGCAGGCGAAGTCTCAATTTGACCTGCCTAGGATGCGAGCGCCATCTGGATATCATTTTCGCAAGTAAGGTAACCGAACACGCGGCTGTAGGTGTGGTAGAAATGCTGGAAAATGGGTTTGTGTTTGAGTTTCCTCGTAGCAGAATTAGGTTTTCTCGTACATTCAAATTACAAACCGACCCTGATTGGTAAACAATCCGACGGCGAATCCGACGCCGAATGGTAAAGTCGTACTTTACCATTTTTCAGAGGGATTTCACTTTGGTAAATTCAATTTTTGTTCAGGAAAACCTTCTACCACGTGGAGGGCCGGCACGGTCGGAGTGGTTGGGGTGGTTGGGGATGGTTTTCTTCGCCACCGAGCCGACATCGCACGCTGACGCCGGTTGCCGACACCGGATTTTCAGCGACACGGGGCCCTTAACGCTGTCGCGTTAAAACTCGATATTCAAACGGGTTGTGTATGATCCATCTTACATAGCCTTCAGGTTGTTCATTTCTTAACTTCGCAATTCTAGGCCCCCTTTCGTGCGCAGTGTTGTATGATAAGTTTTCTCACAGACGGCCCATAGTACAGCTGTTCTGTCAGCGTAGGTAGTGTGAATCTTGTCACCTTTACACTTGCATTGTTAGAGCATTCACTCACGGCTAGGACGTGAGAATGAGTGGTGCCCGCCCTCTACGTAGCCCTATCCTCCCAGTTTTGACAGACTGTCAAGTTCGTAGGCCATGCTGAAAACTACAGAAGCAGTAAACGAAAAAAAATCAATCTCGTTTTGATGATCCAATCAACACCGTCGTGGCGTTTGACGCTCGCGTTCTCAAAACGTCAGGCACGCAAGCACTATTTATTTTCTCAGGGAATCCTTGTCAATGGCATAACTTGACATAAGTCACTATTGGTAGTGAATATTAATTTATAAAAGTATTTCTCATAACCCTTCACTACCGTGGTGCAAAATATGGATTTCTTGATTTATTTGCATGCCTTGCAGGCATAGATCAGGGTAGCCTCTTTTGCCTACGGATCGGCACAATCAAAGCTGAAATTAAGACACATTGCAAGCTGTTGCTTTATGCCCTATTTCAATAGACTCGTTCTAGACCGCGCTATGACAGACAGCAACGGCGCATATTCAAGACGACTGAAATATAAAAGGTAGGATCTGACAGGTGGGTAAATGCCTCTTTCATTGTCCTGAAAAAACAATTGCCGCAGTTTCACCCGAAAGGCGAAGCATCAATTGCGATAGCAAATTAGTCGAGAGCTATATGGAATAAGGATAGTAGTTTTATCAGCTGTATGAATTTTTACATGCAGCAGCACCAGCAGCGCGCAGAACTGTTGTCGATGCCGTCGGCGTTTTATCCACGTTCGCACCGAACGCGCGCGGCGTTGCTGACTGTTGCCGGTGCCTCTGGGGCGGCTCGGAGGTTTTCGACGAGATT
This sequence comes from Dermacentor silvarum, assembly GCF_013339745.2. Taxonomy (NCBI): domain Eukaryota; kingdom Metazoa; phylum Arthropoda; class Arachnida; order Ixodida; family Ixodidae; genus Dermacentor; species Dermacentor silvarum. The sequence goes on from NC_051160.1 coordinate 88,995,633, forward strand.
AGAATGGGACACTCGTCGAGCAGCGTGGGAAATATTACCTAACTTCTCGCCTCGCAACGTTTTTATATAAATACGCATTTGGTGCCGCAGCTAAACATCGCCTCCCATCCCTCCCGTCCCCCCACGGCCTTTCGCGCGACGGAAGAAGTTGCATTTGCTCTCCGCCGTGTGCTCGCTCCCCGTGAAAGCACGCGTCCCTCGGGCGCTTGCACTGACACATACTGCATACGGCTCGCGGCAACGATTTCATCGCCGTTGGACTTTATACGAACCTCACGGCGACGGCGACGACGACGCCGACGGCAGAAATCCGCTTGGAATGTCCTTATATTTGCTATCGCAATAATAGTGACACAACGTATTGCTACTGCGAAATCGGCTCTATATTTAGGATAAACTGGTTGCGTTGGATGTACCCATAAAACACTTTATGGAATCCGTTGGTCGCATCTTTAAAAAGGTGTCGCGCGTACTCCCAAGGCATTTTTATACAATAAAAACGAAATACTCGTAATTGTTACTTACATGGGCATCGAAGCGTGCATTGCTGAATACTTCTGAAATTGTTGCCATTTCCACCACATCCACCATAGGTGAAATATTTACATGCTTTTTGTGTACTGTCGTAGTAAAGGCGCGTTTCGTTTGTATGATTGCAAGTGCCGTAGTCTGGTTTAAAATAACAGGCCGTAGGTAAGCTGTAACCTAAAGCAAAAATGCAATTGTATGTATTATACCACCGATATTGAAGCTATAGGTTATGGCAGCTTTACGCCGCAGAAGGTTCGGAGACATAAGTATCCACAAACGCAAGAATTAAAGAAAAATGGGGCGCTGTGCATGGATCCAATATTTACCTTGCAGCTGCATGCATACTTAGCAGAAAATACCTTTTTATGTAAGACGAGAAATAACAATCGCAATTTTTGTTGGCAGGGTAGCGCAATGACAGTGAGCAAGTGGTGATTGTCGGAATGTAGTTTTATCGATAGTGACTGATACAGTTGCAGCGGCATAGCGATTCTGGAGTGAAGATGATGGGCCGGAAGTGAATCAGGGCGGCAGCCACATTACGACTGGCTAAAAGAAACCTGAGCGTATAGAAGTGTTTTCTCCACCGATCCTGCGACTTTTAGGACGCTTAATTCGCCCTACCGGATCGTGCTTTACGTGTGTATTTCTTTCAAAGACTTAAGAACAATGTTGACCCTTAGCGAATATTATGCGCAGAGTTGAACACAAGTGACTACTTGTAATTTATTACTTCTTATCAATATAATTTTTGGTACTTGTGAAATTGATGAGTATGTTTTATTCCGTGGGAACGCTTACTGTAATTGAAGCACCTTTGATCAGCAACTAATTACATGTAACCAGCTACTTTATTGACCACGCAAGCTGCAAGAGGTGAATCAGCTTTGATCAGGTACATTTGGTAGGATCTACAGCAGAACGCCCGCGGCGATGCCACACAGCAGCCTCACAGAAGCATTTTAGGGTCGAAGCTCCTTATAGCGGCACCCGTTCGTCCCCGTCGTCGTAGTAGTAGTGTGTAACCAGTCTGAGAAAAATGAGAAAAAAATTTCGAAGTTGTGTCCGTAGCGCGGAATCGAACCAGGGACCCCTCGCTTCCGAGCGCGCGGCTTTAGCCCACTACGCCACGAAGCGGACATGGACACACGCACCACGATGGCAATAAATACCCAACATTAACGAAAGGCCGCGTTTCTAGCGCGTTTCTAACACGTTTGTGCTAGCGCGTTACGGCCCGTGTAAGAAGCTGGTGTAAGACGCTGTGGCCTCTCCGCCTTACCTTCAACGCGTTTCGAACGCGCTGCCCAAAGCGGTGGCAAGTCAAGTTCAAGTCGAGGAGCGTTTATGAATACGGAGGGTATACTCTCTCAGCAGTCATGTGATGGCGTCGGCAAACGCGGTGCACGTTCCGGCATGTGTAAATGGCTGCGTAAGACGCTGTGGCCGCTCCCCCTTACTAGAGAGTACTGCACGTTTCTAACGCGTTTGTGCTAGCGTCCCCTTAAGCGGGATGGTGGTGGTGGTGAAAACTTTTATTGAACAAAGGAAGAGGGTGAAGCCCGTGAGCTCCATGAAACTAGGTGTCATCCTTAGTCCGGGACGTCATTGGTCGAAGCCGCCACTCGAGCCCGTTGGACCAGAGCTCGTTGTTTCTCTAGTCCGGAGCTGTTGAGCACGGTCAAGTGGGAGATCCGGTGATTCCCTCCGGAGCTTCGCCCACTCATCATCATTCACCCCGTGGATATGCTGTGATTTTTTTCAGACGGGCGAACCTCACGCTAAGTATTCGTTGCGTCATCTAAAGGGCCGGCGGTGAAGTCTCTCTTGCATTTCAAAGCAGCACGAGTGTTCCACGTCAGAACGCTCTTGTTCAATGAGCTTCGACTTCATTTTTTTTGTATTTCGATAGTTCCCGAGCTGTGTTCGCTGTTTCCCCGTCTGGTGTTTATAGATTATCTAAGGTGCTCCTCGGTTACAACGCCACCCTCCACTCAAGCCCTCACATCAAGCGAACTTCTAGGGTCCCTGCTGATGCACTCATAACACAATGCAATATGACCCACAATAGCTTTTGAACAAGATAATTCCTAGTAGAGATAAACGTGTGAGAGGCTGCAAGAGACGCACTCACAAAGTCAGGCCATTTCTTTGTATTTACTGTACTTGCGTAATGTTCATAGAATTTAGGAGGAAAATATTGTAAAATAATTACTTACTTTTACATATTTGGTAAATTACTTTCGCGGGAAAGTCAATAATCAATGCATTAATTTAGTTTTTAACGAAGTAATTGCAATTGTAATCAGGTACCCTTGTATTACCTGTACAAGCCTGAATATGAAATAACATGACCAGAATCCTCACCGAGCGCATGATTATTTAAAAAAAAGAAAATATAGCTTTGTATTCTATGCTCACACTCCAGCTTGGGTGGCTGCCTTTGAGAGACGAAGTATGGTGCAAGTGGTCGGTTCACTCCCGCTGGTAACATGCTGCAAGGGCTGTGGTGGTTACCAGTCAGGATAGGAAGCGGTTGGTGCCATTGACAGAAAGTAAGAATCAGCGTATCGTACAATAATTTCGTTTTTTTTGTAATCAAGGAAGTGTCACGATAGTAGATGCTACGTCTTTTGTTCAATAATTTGTGCAATGCGCTATTGCTCGGAGCAATCGTTGGTATTCACTATGAGTAGGAATTAGGCCGGCCTACACTCTGTGCACGGGCGTTTAAACTTGTCTGTGCTGCTTCAGTATCCAGCACTGAGTTCAGTGAAGTGCGTTATATATAAAACTTTATCTGGTGTTGCAAGCGCTTCTGTTATCAAACGAGGATGTTCTCGTAATGCATGAGAAGATGGTTACCTCATGAACACGTAGAACAGACCGTTTTTCCGAAAGGGCCGCGGGAAGTGCATTATGAAGTGTTGCGAATTTGCAAATTTTTTTGAGTGAGTGAACTGCTTGACTAACCCTGCCTTGCTTAAGTTGTTAAATCATTACCGGATCTCCCATATTGCTATTTACAAACTCTAGCCATGGAGTTCACAAGGCGGATCCACTCGAAACGATATATCAGGATGAGACCAGTTTGGAGATATTCATTGCCAAATTTGCGGAGAAATGCATTGGCGTTCCAACTGCCGTTTTCGCAAAGTTCGGGCATTGTTATTTCTAAACATCTGTCATCCTGAGAATTTGGTCCAAGTGGATCCGCCTAATGAACTCCGCGGCTAGAATTTGTAAATTGCAATATGCGTAATAAGGTAAATATTTTAAAAATTCATTAGTAATTTTTTGTTAAACAGTTGATTATGCATTTCAATATGTTGTACAGTTAATGTACGCATCTTCGAGTCGACCAGCTCATGAACTAGAGTTGTGCTATCAGCCACAGGAAGCCTTTAAAAATTTTCAAAGTATTTGCTGAAACACCCTGTATATGGCGACATAAAAAAATGGCAGATCCCACGCCCTGTGGGAATCGATCTTATGCGAAGCAGTGTGGGGGGAGCCTACAAAGATAACGAAACGACCATGAGAGCACCAAGACGGAGGCGGCTCTTTAATTACCTACATGACACGCGTGTGATGTCGATGACATTCATGTCATGTGTCCTCAGGAGTCCCTTTAGCTACACTAAAGAGACGTTCGGGCGAAAGCCTTAGTCATTCTCGTGACTATGACTTCTACCATCATCCATTAGTTTTTCCTTTGCTAATACCCACGTCCGAAGTTATTTCAGTGTTTTTAAGTGTTAATGTTTTTCGCTGATTCATTGTCATTTCTGCTGAGTCATGCTCATGACTATGACTTCTACCATAATACTTTAGTGCTTCCTTCACTTAGTACCCATTTGAGAACCCATTTCAGTGGCTTGCGAGTGTTAATCTTTTGTCGCTGAGTCATTGGCATTTTTGCTGAGTCATGCTCATGACTATGACTTTACCAGCATGCTGCAGTGTTTTCTTCACTTAGTACCCACGTCCGAACCCATTTCAGCGGTTTTTGAGTATTAGTCTTTTTCACTGGGCCATTGTCATCACCTACATAACACGCAAGTCATGATTGTTATGTCATGACTTATCATTATGTTCGTCATGCACTGTTGTCACACTATAACAATTTTGGTACCTATCAAGTTAACGAAACGACCATGAGAGCACCAAGCCGTAGGCGGCTGTTTCATGACCTACATGACACGTATTTCATGACATTCATGTGATGACATATCATTTATGTTTGTCATATACTCTTGTCATAGTATGCCAATTTCTGGTACATGCCAAGTTAACGAAACGACCATGGGAGCGAAAAGTCGTAGGTGGCTAGATAGATAGATAGATAGATAGATATATAGATATAGATAGATAGATAGATAGACAGATAGATAGATACTGTCAAAGTAGGAAATGTTCGCCACGAAATGCTTCGCATTTAAAATACCTATAGAGCTGCGCTCAAATTTCGCTTTAGAGAGTATCGTAATCGTCGGTGATTGCTTTTTTAAACAGCTCGAGCACTTTAGAAATTACGTTTTTTTTTGCTGGAAACACGCACGACATTCGTAGCGGTGCCATGACGTCGCTTATGGTATCACAGGTATACTAGTGCGAACGCGGGCAGAACTGCAAAACAAAGCGGGAGCCCATGCCCATGCATTTCAGCACGACGCAACAGACCGCACGTGTGTGCTTTGATCAAGCGGCCGTGGCACTAGCATATTGACCCGTGTACATGTTTATCTTTCTCAGGTGGCTGCGTTTCACCGGCTAACTGATGTTAAACGTTGTCACTAAGCGCGCGATGCGCCTGCATCTATCGGAAGTTTGTCGAATGTTATCGATCGTTCTATTCGTTGTCTGTTGTCACCGCACCATTGTGTAACCTAACTTTATGCGTGACACGAATTGTGTACCACGATCTGGAAGGCACACGCGCACCGGTGGTCACACTGGAACCTTCGACGACGACGCGCTTGACCCGCTGATCAAATTTTCGACGATCGCCGGCCCTGCCGTGGTTGCTTTGTGGCTATGGTGTGGGGCTGCTGAGCACAAGGTCGCGGGATCGAATCCCGGCCGGGGTGGCCGCATTTCGATGGGGGCGAAATGCGAAGATACCTGCGTACTTAACTTTAGGTGCATGTTAAATATACGCAGCTATTCGAAATTATTCTGGAGTCCACCACTAAAGCGTGTCTCATAATCAGATCGTGGTTTTGGCACGTAAAACCACAAATTTTGTTTTTACGATCGCGACTCTGTTTGTCGCTATCGTTGTAATTCGAGTGTCCCGTGCTTTTGTGGACACTGGTTCACCCAATAAAAAGTTTGTTAAGTCATTCACAGTTTTGCTACGGTGTTCGTTACCGTGACTACAACATGACAATATGGGTACATGCATTGGACAGTAATACCAGGTGTCTATTATAGCTGTCAAATGTTTTAGGTTACACTGCACTTAATCAGCACTGCTGTAAAGTCAGCGAAGCGTTCTACCTTGTGTTGCTGGCGTGAGCGCTGTGCACAGAAACAAAATCACTGAATAGACCGTACACGTCAAGCTAAGGACACCGATGATATTTGTTCGATATCATCATGCGCGGTATCGAAGTCTGATGCCTGGAACTCCGCTGGTGACGCTCATCACTACGTTAGCGTTGCGACACGACTGGTAGCACGATTGCATTGCGTGCAGCTTCTCTCTAACCTGTCGGCCGGCGTATTGTTGAGCATCTTCTAGTGGCCAGCTTCAGCACAACGGTGAACCTTGCTATTCATTTTATTGCATCATCCTTCGGGCGAATGTTGCATGCTTTGAAATTTGGCACGGTACCTCTGAAGGGGCGTTCCGCCGCAGTTTTCATGTGGCGATGAAGGCTGGCGTATGATGTCACTGTCGATATCAAGTATAAATGGAACGCAGCGGGTGTCGCAGCTCCTAATGTGCTTTTATACGTAATATTAAATGTAAAGATTGTAAAAGTTACCTTGTGTAGGCCTCAGTGAAATATATAACTTCATGTTTCTCACGTCGCATGTTACTGTCTCCATTTTGGAGGCCAAATGGGACTCTGTACGGCTGCGGCGGTTAAAGGTGATGTCGTTGACCATCAACGCTGCCTACGCGAAGCCCTGAAGCGGTCGCACAACCACAGCGTCGGTGACAAATGATCATAAGAGCCGCCAAGAAACAGACGCCTAGTACTTCCGAACTGTGCAAGAAGTCAATTATCCTGCTTGGGTGTCTTTCATTTATCATTTACTCAGGATGAAATAAACTTGCAAACGATTTTTGTGAAGCCTTAAATTGAATCTATTTCTGGATTGCTGCTCCTACCCACAACTGCACGGTATATGCAGCTTCCATTCCTGTTGCTATGTTCTAATGGAAACTGGACCGCACGCACGTGCTGTCGCTTTCTAAAGCGAATAGTTGCTTTGCGAAATAGACACGTGGCATATGTTCCAAAGCTCTAGCTGGTACAACAGATGTGTGCATGAGTTTCTGGCGTCTGGCCTAATAGATTATTGTGCTATTGCGCTCACAATACACAATTGGGGATGCATTTCTTCAAGCAAAGGTGGATTTTCGAGTCCCTCCAGACTTTGTTCTCTCCAGCTATTGCGACTTTCTTGGCGAGTATCGCACACACAAAATAGAAAACCTATAAGGAAATGGCTTTTCTAGAGCCATCTTCACATCCCCTACAGATATGCCGGTAACTGATTCTGTTACCGGCATATCTGTAGGGGTTGTGCAGATGGCTCTATCCCCTACAGATATGCCGGTAACTGATTCTGTTCTCTACAAAATCAGCAAACTATGCTTAGCTATTTTGGGGATAACAAATACGGACTTTGAACTGTTTAATTGTTTTATTAAAGTAAGTCTTGTCTAGGCCCTTCATCCCGCGGTTTGACGCGCCTGCATGGCTTGCAAGTTAGGCCGATCCTCGAGACATTGCATTATACTTCATCTCACAAATTGTTTGAAGCACTGTCGAAGGCTCGAGGCGCACAGGTAACATCCTTGGGCAGCGTGATATAGTTCAGGACCTAACTCCTTGCTTATTAGCGGGATTAAATAGCTTTTGTTTGCTTGGTGCATGATACGTCACACTGATACGTGATGCATCAGGTTCTCAACACATGTATAAACGTTGTAAACCGTCAAAAAGTGTGGCGGTCACAACAGTACCCGTGAGTACGTAGCAACACAGCAGCGCCCATAGAGCGCAGACCACTTGCTTCGATGTGAATTCGCCATTGTTGTTTGCTCTCCGCCTATAGACACCGAGTGAGAAATCTTGAAATGAGCCATCGCTTCTTATCGCGCTGTGGGCAAAGCACTAGGCCTGTTTTGTCGGTAATACTGAGATCAGGTGTTTGTTTTGACGCTACTAGAAATATAGAGGCGTCGCCGAGTAGCAAAAGTGGCATGATTTCCGTTGAACAGTTGGCGGCACAACATCCGCACTGGGGATTCGTTGACGATTTGTAACGCTATAAATGCATAAATATGTACAGCGTGATTTAGTCATGGTGTTTCCTACCATAATAACTAGAAGGAACTCTGGTGCTGTGCTTGCTCAGCCACCAGGGGAATGATGGTTCTTCCATGGACTTGCATGACCTTCGTGGATGTAGCTTCAGATGTCCTTGTGCTTTTCTTTATTACAAGTCATCTTCATTCATTAGCTTGAATTTCAAATCAATCTATACGTTTCTTAACACACAATACAATAACATGCTGTGAACACGCATAATCTCTACTCATTGGCGCAGACACAGCCGCTGGCACAGGTTCCGCCTGTGGAGGTGCCAAATGGAAACGCAGCAACCGTCTCAACGTAGTGGCTTGGCCGCTAGGAACTCTTGAGAGTTTTTTATGCTGCTTGCCAATGCATGTGTTCATGGCTTGTGCATTTGCTTGCCCATTATCGAAAATTATCCTGGTCGTATATTTACCATAAACGCGTAAGAGGTATAGCTCTTCACCTATGCGGATGATGCTGCGTTGTGTTCTACAAAAAGCAATCTGTAAATGAAGTGGTTGGTATTGTCGAATATTTTGCTTTGGTCGAACTTGTAAACTTGGGAATGTGCCTGTGGTTCTGACACGGGAGAATGGCCAACAGCCCGAGACACTTCTACCTACGTTAGGTGCAGGACAACCCCCGTGAAATACATGGTATACGGTTAGGTTACTATAAAAATAATAAGATTTCGAAACTGAAAACGCAAGAAACACATGACAAGGCCGATAGGTGTAAGGAAATCAATATGTTTGTTTCGAGCAGGGTGACAATTAGTAATATTTTTTTATTAGTATGCTGTATTATTTATTTAGTATTTATTAGTAAGCCACCAGGGGGCCGAGTGAAGCGGACGCGCTTCACATGGGCTGCTGCTTTTATCGCGAGCTATTGCGGTTAACCTTAACCAAACTTCACGATTTTGTGTCATTCAACTCAACAAGGCAAGCGGCATCGAAAGATACCAGAATTACAGCGGTGAGTGGATTTGTTTACCTTGACCCACCGAGCAACGAGCACCTCGACATATTCGAACGCCGTTCTCCGACCGCCACACGCGCCCTAGGAGCGGGCCTGCGTGGCCTCGCGAGCATCGAGAATGGCAGGTGAAACGAACGGCAATGCTCACGAAATGGAAATAGAGAACAATAGTCAAGACTCGACAGCGGACCAGAGCAACATGGAATTCGATGAGAACAGCGGGAAGACGCTGAGTCAAGCTGGCCCATGGTTCCAAGCAATCAAGGCAAGGAAAAACAAGAAGTCACCAAACGAGGACCGCATACAAGAGGGAGGAAAGCAAGGAAACTCCCAGAACCAGCAAGGAGGACTGAACGCGAGGAGCAACCCGAGAGTGGAATCAAGCATGCAAGCCAACAGCAACCAGCAACGTCAGCAAGATCAGGGAAGCCGAACCAACGGCAAGCCACCGCCGCGACGCGCGACGCCGCCGCTGCCAGATAATGATTACAAGGTGGTGTACCGATCAAGAACCGGCATGAAGCTATCCAGCTGGCCGGACGAGAAGATCACCGAGGGACTTGCAAGGGCAAGTGGTTCCCCTTTCAAAGAGTTTTGCGCGAAAGTAACCATCCAAACGCAATGGAAGCAGAACCTGATAATTGCCAGCACCGCCGACGAGGACTACGCACTCAAGCTCGGTTCCATAAACGGCATCGAACTAGGGGCGGCCACATACGAAATGACGCCGTACATCAAACCGCTCCCAGGAACAGTGCGTGGAGTCGTGCACGGTATCACTGCGTGTACGACGGAGAAACGACTTGCGGAACTTCTGGCAGCCAACAACTGTGGCATTCTGCATGCGAGGATGCTCGGCAAATCCACCTCAGCAGTTATCACCTTCGAAGGTCCACACGTCCTTTTCTACGTGAAGGTGGCCAGCTCGTACACACGTTGCCGCCCATATCGCAGATCGGTACAGTATTGCAAGGCCTGCGGAGAAATCGGCCACCGGCAGGACGCATGCCCCAACCCAGATAAACCTATCTGCAACCGGTGCGGGGTGCAGAACCCACAAGCAGACCATGATTGCCAGTTGCAGTGCAAACTATGCGGACTACCTCACGAGACGGCAAGCAAGGAGTGCGTGAAAAGGCTCAAGCCAAGACCCCCGCCCCTGTACATCAGGGAGAGAAGCAAATCAAGAGGCCGACAGCCATCTATAACAAGGGAGACAAGTTCAAGCTCCTCGGAGTATGGAACAAATAAGCCACAGCAAGATCAGCAGAAGATCAGCTGGGCGGAAGTGATAGCCAGTTCTAAGTCGACAACAGACCCGTTTCCCTCACTGCCGACACGAGAGCGAAATTCAAGATACGAGGAAACCATCTCCTCCCTCAGAAGGCAAAACGCCGACTTGATGAAGCGGAATGAAGGGCTCATGAAGCGTCTAGAAGAGCAAGAAAGACGTCAGGAGGAACGGGACAGAAGAGCTCAGGCCAGGGAACAAGCCCTGGAGGTGAAGCTCCAACATCTCATTGAACAATTGCAGAAGCAGCAGGAACCGACCACAACACTAACGCCGCCGAGGGAACATACTCCCCCGATAGAGGACCTAGAATCGGGAATAGAGCACAAGATGAACAAGGCCCGAATTGAAGACAAGGCGGAACTGAGAAATGAGTTCCGAGTCGAACTCACTCAGGCCGTCGACACCATAAGTAAATCTGTGGCAGCCACCGTCCAAGCAGCCGTACAAACGCTCCGCCAGGAGATCACCCAGATGGGCAACGAGCTCAGCCAACGCATCTCCATCCTAGAAAAGGACAAAGAGCAGGCAAGAAAAAAGCCAAAATACCCCATCAGAGAAGCTCAGATGAACGAGACTCTGGGAAGCCAAGATGGCGAGTAAAATAGCAAAGAAGAAAGAAGCGACCCAAACCCACAAAATTTGGCAGTGGAATTGGAGAGGAATAAATCGGAAACGGCAAAATTTGCTTCACCTATGCACCCTACACCAACCTGACGTTGTCGCGTTACAGGAAACAGAAACCAACAATATTACGATGCGCGGCTACGAAACGCACATTGCCTCAGGAAGGACCCGGACCGCCGTCCTGATCAAGAAACATCACACGACGCAGCAGCACCAAATCAACCAGAGAATTGAACACACTCTGGTTGAGCTGGTTCCTCACAAGAAAACCCTGCAGAGCATCTACATCCTGAATGTATACAGTCCTCCGCGCGACAGCCTCAAGGACTTGGACAAATTCCTGAGAGAAGTGAAGAAAGTCACGAAGGGTCAAAAACTCCTTGTGGTGGGCGACTTTAACGCTCCACACGTGGCTTGGGGCTACCGATCAACCAACAAGAAGGGTATGGACGTGCACAACGCGGCACAACACCACCAGCTGACGTTGTGGACCGATCCTCAAATACCAACTAGAATCGGCAACAGTGTCTTCAGAGACACCAGCCCAGACCTGACCTTCTCCACTGGATTAAGGCAAGTCGAGTGGTCGAGACTGGAAGAGACTCTAGGCAGCGACCATCACATCATCCAGACCGAAATCACGCACCACAAAACCCCCGTGAGATTAGGTCAGGCCAAAATTACGGACTGGCCCGCTTTCCGAAAATATGAACACCCCGGAAGCCTAGAGGACATCGAGGAGTGGACCAAGAACGTGGTGGACTTGGTTACCAAGTACACAAAGACCATCCAACTCACTGCGGACAATCCCGACGTCGACCCACACCTACTTCACCTCTGGGAGGCCAGGCGTGAGCTTTTGAAGAGATGGAAGAAGCAGAAGAGAAACCGCAAACTCAAGATCCGCATTGCCGCAGTCTCGCGGCAGGCGGAAGAATATGCTGAAAAACTCGCACGTCAGAACTGGAATCAAGTGTGCGACCGATTACAGGGAAGCCTCAGCAACCGAAAGACCTGGGCCATTCTAAAGACCCTTCTGGCAAAGACGGAATCAAGGAATGTCACGGGGCAACACATACAAAGACTTATACACAACTTCCAGGGCACCGAGGAAGAAGTGCTCGAAGCCATCACCGGGAAATACCTCGGAGACGAACAACAACGGAAGGCGCGGCCAGTCATTCACCCGGAGTACGAGGGGGAACCCAATCCGGATTTAGACCAACCTTTGACCAAGTCGGAGATCATGACAGCCTTAAAAAATCTCACGAGAAACACGACGCCCGGCAGGGATAAAATTAACAAGACCCTCCGTAACCTGGACGACGGGGCGACGGAGAGTTTACTAAAATATATCAATGAAAGCTGGCAGACCGGCAGCATACCGGCTTCCTGGAAGCACGCGGATGTAACGATGATCCCGAAACCCGGCAAGCCCGTCAAGATACAGAACCTGCGCCCGATCTCTCTCACGTCGTGCGCGGGAAAACTCTTCGAGCACATGGCCCACAATCGACTCTCGCCCTACCTGGAAGAAGGGGGGCACCTGCCGAATCCTATGTTCGGTTTCCGACCAAACCTCTCCACCCAGGACATTCTACTTCAGCTAAAAGAACAAGTCGTCGACGGCCTCAGCACACGCCACAAGAGTGTCATCCTGGCACTCGACGTGAAGGGAGCCTTCGACAACGTCTCACACGAAGCAGTGCTAAACAGCCTACAGCGGACCAACTGCGGACGGCGGACATACAACTACGTCCGGGACTTCCTGACGGGTAGAACGGCGACCATAGGCCTGGGGAACCTCAGGACCGAGAAGTTACAAATACCGCACAAAGGAACCCCCCAGGTGTCGGTGATCTCCCCGTTGCTGTTCAATATAGCGATGAGGGGATTGCCGAACCTCTTGGAGAACATCAGGGGTATCCATCACGCAATATATGCAGACGACCTGACCATATGGACGTGTACGGGATCGGTGGGCGAGCAACAAGACGCACTGCAGGAAGCCATCGACAGAACCGAGCATTATCTACACCGCTGCGGTCTTTTATGCGCGCCGGAAAAGTCGGAGCTCCTGATCCTCAAAAGGAGGACAAGAGGGCGGCCTCCGCAGGAGACACCAGACCCAACATTGACCCTACATGGAGTCAACATACCCAAGGTGGACGTACTCCGTATTCTGGGCCTCACTTTCCAGAAGGACGGTGCCGGTCTCGCCGCCATTAAAAAGCTGCAAGCGACAGTTACCCAAGTCGCGCACTTGGTGCGAAGAGTGACTAACAAAATGCACGGCCTGAAAGAGCAGGACACAATCAGATTGATAGAAGCCCTGATAATCAGCAGAGTCACTTACGGCACCCCGTACCTGGGTCTCAAGAACAGCGAGAGAGACAAATTGAACATCCTAATACGAAAGACTTACAAGCTGACACTGGGGCTTCCACCGACAACGTCGACGGAGAAGCTACTCAGCCTGGGCATCCACAATACTTGGGAGGAACTAGCAGAGGCCCACAAGACGAGCCAGATTGAGCGACTCAAGTTCACCAGCACGGGCAGGGACACCCTAATAAGACTGGGCTACTCAGTCGAATATGAGTCCAGAAAACAGCGGGTTCCTCTGCCCCTGAGGGAGAAGATCACGGTGGCCAGCATCCCGAGAAACATGCACCCTGAATACAACAGAGAAAGGAGGCGAGCGAGAGTGCAAGCTCTACGTAAGGCCTACGAAGGATCAAAACAAGAAGAAGTCAGATACACCGACGCGGCAAAGTACAAGAACAGAGCGGCCCACGCTATCAGCGTGATCAACGGCCAAGGACAAGAGGTAGCAGCAGCCTCGGTAAGCACTTCAGACATCGACTGCGCGGAAGAAACGGCGATAGCCCTGGCAGCCACTACGGGTAAGCGAGAGGAACATCACATCAGAGTCATCACGGACTCGCAAACAGCATGCAGAAATTACCAAAAGGGCCGCATTTCGAAACAAGCCCTGAGCATCCTCGAAAAACTAGACAATATTCAAGAAGTTTACATTGTCTGGGCCCCGAGACACGAGTCCCTGGCGGGTAATGAAGCGGCTAACGCTGCTGCCCGAGATCACATTCTCCGGGCTATCCCACCGGGTTCACGAGCACCGGCAGACCAACATGATAGCGTCCCGAAAAAATACTCCGATATCCTGAGTCATTACAGACTGGGCAGGAGGATCTACCCACCCCCGCATCCCAAGCTAACAACAGAAGAGGCAGTGAGCTTCCGCAAACTACAGACCGGCACATTCCCGCACGGCACCCTGCTACACGCCATGTATCCTACGAGCTATACTCAAGGATGCGCCTTCTGCTCTGCGCCCAATACCCTCTACCATATGATATGGGAATGTCAACAAAACTCATCGACACCACCCATCACCGGACCAACCGTCGAGCAGTGGGAGGCCCAGCTGACAAGCCCGAGCCCTGAAGACCAGCATCGCCTGGTGAGCAGGGCCAAGATATCGCTCAGGCCCACGGCATCCTGGACTAGGGAC
>NC_051160.1:89010238-89051762 GCF_013339745.2 Dermacentor silvarum
AAATGTCATGAGGGTAATGAAACACATAGGTCCAAAGGGCAAGGCACTGCGGGCAAATTCCATAGAACAGTAGAACACGCCAATTAAATTCTGAAAAGTAGGATGAGCCTAATATACAATGGCAAATGTAATGAGGATAAGAAGAGATCGTACAGGTCACTTGCAGTAGCGTGGCTGATGCATAGAATGACAATGCAAGCTTTAAAATTAAAACTGTCGAATTGGGTGGCAACAAATGATGTACTGGGGGAACTGCAGAATAGGTTCAGGCCAGGCAGACGCTTAGAGAACAATATATTTGTAGTAACTCAGTGCATAAAGGTTCAGTGGCTTTGAATATACCTTTCTGAATAGCATTGATGGGTATTAAAGGAGCCTACGACAATATAAACAGGGAACTGTTATGGTATGTTCCGAAGCACTAACGTATAGATGACGATTTCGGGGAGCTGCTGCGGGAGACATGTAGAGATAACCTCTATAAATGGTGTGGGAATGCTGAAAATGTAATGAAACGAGAGAAATTCACAAAGGACGACTGAAGCAAGGATGCCCTCTGTCTCCATTGTTGTTTAGGCTTTATGTTAAAAGGCTTAGAAAGAGAACTAGAAAGCAGTAAATTTGCGTTTGATTTATCTCAAACTCGTAACGGACAAAGGGCGTAATCGATGGTCTCTGGACAGATGTATGCCGATGACTTAGTGCTACTAGCGGACAGCGCAAAATGTTTAGAGAGACTTGCGAATATTTGCGGCAACGCAAAGAGAAATATAAGGCTCAAGTTTAGCTCGAAATCGGTTATTATGATTTTTAATGAAAATGGGAGTCATGACGTGTTAACAATTAAACTGCAAGGCATATTCTAGTGAATCGATATAACTATCTCGGCGTATACCAGAACGAACAAAAGGCTTATTCAAGCACCCTCTAAGGTAATCTGAAAATATAGGAGACGCGCAATGCAGCACCAGTGAAACGTACAGTGCTTTTATGTTAAATAAATATAATGTGGTGCGCAGAACCTGGAAAGGTGTAGTGGTGCGAACGCTAACGTTCGAAAATGCAATTCTGTGCATGAAATCGTATATTTTGCCATGGTTGAAAGGTTACGAAACATTAGAAATCCGTTTTGCTCTGGGAGTCCAGGATAAAAACCACAAATAAGGCAGCGCTGGGTGATATGGGTTGGGCCTCGTTGGAAGTCGGAGAAGCGAAATCCCTTCTGAAGGAATACTCAGGAACATCATCATCACCATCATCATCATCATCATCATCATCATCAGCCTATGCTTGTATACACTGCAGGACGAAGGCCTCTCCCTGTGATCTCCAATTACCCCTGTCTTGCGCAACCGATTCCAACTTGCGCTAGCAAATTTCCTAACTTCATCACCCCACTTAGTTTTATGCCGTCCTCAGCTGCACTTCCATGGAGGAACATGGAGGAAAATAACTGGGCACTATTTATTTCACAACTAACAAGTCTGTGTACCGGCAAAGCGTGGACACAGAATGGAGGAAGAGGTCAGGAAAGTTGGCAACGAAGTACAGGGCATATCAAGGGTAAATAGAGAACCTGGAGTCATCAAAACGAGTCAGAGAAACAGAGACAGTGAATTAGATGCAAGTAATGAAGGCAACAAAGACCATGGACATTTACAACAATGCGAAGAAATAATTGAAAACGGAATATGTGCACAATAACAGAGAGGCAGTGCTTTGCTATTCAAGACTCGAGCTGGTTGCCTAAGGACAAAACACGCCGGAGCAAATATACACAAGAGGAGGCATATATCTGCTGGAGGAAGAGAGAGAGAGAAATAAACGAAGAGGAAGAGGTAGGGAGGAAGAATCTGCAGACCAATAAGCACATTCTAATGAACTGCGAAGATATTCACCCAGTGAGTCTCGTAAGTAATATACACCTTGACGAAGCGCTTGGATTTAAAGTGGACGGACGCATCAACCAGTCAGCAGTCGAGATAATCAAGAGACGTTTAGCGTATTGGTCGCAAAACGTAGGGAAGAGAGTAATACGACCTGATCAGCTGCAGGCATATGTAACAGTGCAACGTAGAAAACGAATTTTTGAGGGAGAGAAAAAAGATTAGGGACATGTATACAAAAATGCTAGAATGAAATGCCCATTTATTGCATAACTGAATACTCAAGCAGGCTACGTGACTATTTGGCACCACCCCCTTTCAAATCGAATGCCAATTAATTATCAACATTACCTAAGCCACGCGCTATCTAGGGCCAGCTTACACAAAACGCGCCAAGCTAACGTGAGCACGTCTGGAACTCTTCTTAAGTGCGACAAAATGCTCTTGCCTAGACAAGCCAGGGGCTGCGAATTTAGGATAAAATTAGGATACCGCGGCAGCTTCTGCATGTAGAGCGACGCCACCCTTTCTACTTTGACATTGACTCTGGACGTATCGTTCCCGTTAAAATTACAAATGAGCCTGTCCTCACATATTTCATAGTGTCCTGAGTGCTAAATAATCATTCAGACCGATTTACAAAGCCAGTGGCTGGGTTTTTTTAACAAAGGGCTGCGTTGATCGACAGCTTGATACCATCATGCACCGGGTACTAACAGAAAGTAATTCGCCCTAATTCCGGACAACCTTCGGCAGCGGCACGTCGACCCCACCTCAACCCTGCGATCATTCTATGTGAGCCTATCGCAACCGCAAGGCACAGTAAACTAAAGGGAAGTTCTCCCAGCAATCGGCTTGCCATACGACGAACACGCGCGAAATTTAGATGCGGAGTGGAATACCTTTCGACGCTCGAAGGAGGATTTGACATCCACTTCATTTTTATCTTCCTTTTTAGTTGTTCCCCATTTCGTCGCTATGTTTCCCAAGTTGCAAGATGTTTTCGGTCATCCTTTGTTGCTACCGATCGCTCCAGCCACCGTCGAGCGCTCCTTTTTGACTCTGAAGCGGGTTTTGTCATCAGAAAGAACCCACCTTCTCCCTAACCACGTCATTAAGCTGCTGAGCTTCCAGACGTCCGATATGCTACTGAGAATGACTGACGCGTTTTTCAAGGTATTATCGCGAAACTGAAAGGGTGTTACAGGAAGAAACCTAGGCAGATGTAACTGTTCGGAATGTGGTTGAGAATGCCTACATGTATTTGTGGCGATTTAGTTTTATTAGTACGAAGAACGTTGATGTTTACTTCTTCTTTCATAGTTATATTACTAATTTAGTTATGCAGTGAATGCACCGGATGTGCGAAGTGCCTGTGCTTGCATATACTCAACAGATTATGTGTAGCAGTCGTAAATTCATATCTTGATATGTCAATGTCATGCATATCGTCGTGGCCGATATCGTAGCACCCATTTACACTTTTCGCGCGTGCCTACAGTGTTCAGCACAGATTTGACTTCCTGGTGTGGGTGCTTAATTAAAAGTTGATATGTTATGCCTAGTGCACAAGCGTGCGTGTTTTAAACAATTTTCAACGTCTGCGTTCGGCGAGTGGGTTTGAGCAGCTAGATTTTGTATGTTTTATTGCAGGTAGTCTGAACTGCCACCTAGTTTCTCGACACGTTTATTGTAGTCGTTTTTCTTCAACTTTGTCTGTTCAGAAATCTAACTTTTGTCCTTGTCTAAAGTGAAGTAACTATTCGCAATCTTTGTCACGAGTGTTGGAGCCCAGAACAAAATGCAAAATGAAGATTGCTACCGCTCGTAGCCCCTCTATTCACAATGCCCCCCCCCCCCCGCCTAAAAATGTAGACACACCCCCTGAATTCAATTCCTGGGGAAACACCTGAAACACGTAACCTAATGTCAGTTCCCTTCCCCCGTGCAATGGGTAGGCCGCCTGAGGTAAGGGCTGCCGAAGAACAGCGCGCCTACGAAGAGCACTGACGTGAGCAGAAGCGGGCATGTGAGCGGCGACGGTGGCGGCACTTAATACGGACCTTGCGGCAAAAGATCACACTTACCGACCCCACTCCCATCGTAATTGTGAGTGATTTCAATATCGACGTGTCTCGGCGAGACGGAAAGTAGTTCGAGGCGTTTCTCTCGGAAAGATTAGGCATTCAATGGTACACAAACATCATTGCTCCCACGACCCTTCATCGATCGTGTAAAGGCCTCACATACAGCTCCGCTGGTCATACACCTTCACATATTAGAATGGCTCTGTATTTTTGTTTTGGGTATACACGTGGTCCATATACATAGCACGCCTCACTGTTGTCATTGCCATGTTTTTGTTCCAAGCATATATTTTGCGCACTTATAGAGCGATCAATATTAGGCCTCTATATAGCTACGT
Source organism: Dermacentor silvarum (assembly GCF_013339745.2). NCBI lineage: Eukaryota > Metazoa > Arthropoda > Arachnida > Ixodida > Ixodidae > Dermacentor > Dermacentor silvarum. The sequence continues at coordinate 89,014,550 of NC_051160.1, forward strand.
TACATCTACTTGCTGCTATTCATCACTCCGCTGATCACTCTATACCATTTTTGGCGCTCTTTAACACTATATGAACATTGCGCCACTGAACACCATCAATCATCATCAAATTTCAAAGTGTAACAAATGTGAACAATTCAACATGACAATGTGACCGGCCTTTTCAGACACGTTTTCACTCAATGATTAAAGTAATGTCCCTGAATAGAAATTACGTTATTACTTGGCATTGCACATTCTAAAATACAGTAAGTGCTTCAAAACAAAAAGTAACTATAATAGAGCAGGTTGGCAGAATAACTGTTCTAATAAAAAAACGTATAGCACTCGCAGGCACCCAAAGCGATCACCTCAATTTGGAGCAGGAATTAGCACGGAATTTAGAGGTAATAGACTCAGATATTAATTTTTTTATGTTAAAGCACGAAATGGCCCCTTGAGCCAAAAAACCGGCGTCTGTACTCCGTAGTAGCGAAACGGCACCCAAAGTTCCGCTGGCTGCCACGCCATATCACAAGCGCCCCTGAACGGAGCAGAGCGGGCTACTGGGGATGTAATGCACTTCAACGATCCTCTTTCAGGCAAGCTTAGAAAAGCTGGTATGCTATGTCACTGGTTTCTCGCCGCTCTTCATTGAAACATGCTTTGGCGCCAACTTGGGACTCAAAGTAAAGTACAGTGCTGCCATCTCTAGGGCGAATTCTCGTACATAGGAACCTTTTGCAATGTTTTCACTGCGATATGCCGAAAATATAAATGAGCACACTTAAGAATGGTTGGGCCCAGATTAGGAGGCAAGTATTTCTTCCTAAATTTTTTGTACTTAATAATTGAATTAAACAAATTTTTAATTACTGAAAATTAAAATGGATGAAAAAACAACTCTCCGCAGGTGGAGAACGAACCCACGTCTTCGCATTACGCGTGCGATGCTCTCACCATTGAGCTACCGCGGAACCGTTTTCCCATCCACTTTCTGGGGTATTTATGTTTTACAACTAGAACTAACCCTGGGAGTGTTAGCCAGCGCCACCACTCACAAACCATAGGGCAGATGTGGAAGATCCTTTCTGCCGCAGGCGTCACGAGCACGTCATCTTTTTGGGTGATGGCAACTGGTCAAAAAACCCACATATGCTACCTGAAGGCATCATTGTTACCGGATTCGAGCCCTCGTTATGTAGTGAACGAGAAGAAAGGGAACCGATGGGCCCGAGTTTTAATAAGCATATCATAATAAAGCATAATATAATTATTAGACGCTAATTAAAAATCGGGCCCTTCGGTTCCCTTTCTTCTCGTTCCTAAATTTTTGTATTTCATCGAATAGAAGACTCTGGCGCGCAATTTGCGGCTTCGTGCAAATGCCTGCTGCTGTTCCGGCAGCATTAAATTAATTAAATAAATTAGAGCTCGGAGGCAAGGCAGATGTCAGCTGATCGTTGTACGCAGTTCTGCATCCCCAAAAATTTTTTCGCGGGAACATCTGCGTAGACAATTACTGTGCGAAAAACTGTGCAGCCTATTAGAGACACTTAAAGCAAGAAGTAATAAAGAAGCCAGAGTATACTTCAACGGCTCCAAGATTTCAGGGATTTGGCAGTCGTGCATAAAACTCATTCTTTCACTCGCACTGACCTGCGTGCTGGCCAAACACTCTATCGTCCCCGGGCAGACTTTGATACCGCATTACAAAACTTCCTTTTCTCATTTATTTGGGTTACTATCAACCCGGCAGGGACTGAGTACTCAATGTTATTTATTAGCGTAAAACTAGTCTTTTTGCTTATTGCATCCAGGTTAGGCCCTCGTTTTGCTTATTTTTCCCAGAGATGTATTGGTCCACTTTCTTGTAAAAATAATGTAAAGGAAATAGTGTTATTGCGAACTTTTCTAGGTCCACTTTCTTGTAAAAATAATGTAAAGGAAATAGTGTTATTGCGAACTTTTCTAAGGTTTCGTGTATCATTACGAATTACTGCCAAGAGATTGCAAAGGAAATACATTTATCATATTGTTATTTAGGAGATTTGTTCATTTTCTCAATTATATCAAGGAGATTGTGAAGTGAATAATAACATGTTATGCTCGTGTAAGGTATTGTTTGCGTGGATAGTGTGAACTCATTAGCTTTATTAAAGAATATTTAGGATTCATTTGATGCAGCTATATTGAGATCTGAATATGAGTTTACAAAAAATGTATTCGGGGATTTATGAACTTCGTTTAGTGCGGCTCTGGAGTGAAGATCAGCCATGTGGTTTAATGTAACAGAAATACAAAAATTTTATATTGCACTGCATGCATTAAAAGCGTTTCGTTTGTTGCGATATGGATAAGACACAACAAATATTCTATTTAAATGTCTCGTCCCTAGGGTGCAACCGTTGTCTCATCACAACCACTAACGTTATTATAGGAACCACATTAAAACACAGAATGCGTCACTCGTGCCTTTTTTATCGAATAGTTTATTTCATTGTTTGCTTCTTTGTCTATGGAGCTTTTACAGCTCGTGTTCCTCTACTTTCACAGTTCAGGCGGGTTTATATATTGAACATAATATAAAGCAATGCATATGGCATAGCAGTTAGTAGAAACTAACCCTTAAAAATACGATAAATAGGTAATATAATGAGGGCGTTCCTTCGAGGCCAAACAGCAAAAATTTCGATGTTACTCCATGTTTCCTCATCAAATTTGCTTCCCTGGGTCATAATCGGGTCGATATCTCTGTCTCGAGCATTTAGGCGCCTTATACGTTAAATGCGTAGCTTCTCTTACTGCTTCGTGACAGCTACTGAAGCAAGAAGCTTTCCTAACATCGGCGCTTTATTGGAGTTCTTTTAACATAATAATTCAGCCTACAAAAAGAATCATTATCTCGCAATAATTTGATTTTTTTATTTCTCCTACTATAAAGTCAAATTATGGCTTACATGGAACTATTAGGTGACTCGCATTCGGAATTTGTGTGTTCGAGAAGCTTAGGTGGTTGTGGGTCATTGAAAAGGCATCACTTTGCCTAGAAGTTTAATATTAGGATGACGTTATATACTTTTATTTATGGGTAAATGCTAATACGTATTTACGTACAAGAAAATGTGAGCAATCGTAAGGCACCCGCAATTTTCATGGCGCAAAAGGTAGCTTTGACTGTACAAGAAATAACAACGTAGTGATGTCAGAACTTAGTTGACGTTACATGAGGTTATTCGAGTCTGCCCTTTACCGGGAGAATTTAGTGTGAATACTCGAATCTTTGAGTCTTTGTCAGACGTTTGCGCTTAAACGTGCTCCAGAGGAGCGTTCTACTCGATGATTTGCTGCCAAACTGTGTCTTCTGAACCATTTGTCAAACCGGTTCGTAACGCTTCCTTCTATAGGTTCTTGTTCAGGTAGAGTTCTGAACTGGTTGAAATATAAAGTTTCGGTTTTCTCACTGTTCAGCTGAAAATAACGGCTCAGCTTTCGTGTTGTGTTCAGTCTCGTTCATTTCAGTGCCTTGGTGAGCACAACAGCGTTCTCAAGCATTTTTGTAGGTAGCAGCCTATCCATAACCATTGGCGATCTTGCACAGTGCTACTAGATATAACCACAGGCTCGTGTAAGGCATGTAAGTGCGTGTGAAACGCAAACATGTGGGTCCACAGCAGGAAGGTGACTTTGACGGCCTAAACGCTAGCATGATTGCAACGGGGATGCTAACGCTTCGCACTCTGACAGAGAAGCATAACAATTTGTTGTATTTCAACTTTCGAGCATCCTGAAGGTGGTATAGTTCGCACGCCGTCTGTGTAGCACATATCCGCTACGAGGAACGGCCTATGAAATGTGGAGCAATGCTGGAGGTGGTGCAGTCTAACACGGACTCTGAGAGCGCCAGCTGACACGAGGGAAGAAAGCGAAAAAATTGGTACACTCCCGCAGTTATGGCCACCTTGTTCCCACGCGAGGCTACTTACGCGAACAACAATATTGAGTTTGACAGAGCAGGGGACGATCATGTTGACAACCACTATCTATCCAGTGTTATTAAAAACTCTTGTAAGATTTCGTGCGTTATTACGAATTCTGATCAAGGAGTTGTAAAGATATTTCTTACAATCGTATTTAGGAGATTTGTGCATCATAAAATTATTTCAAGAAGGTGTAAACCGATTTTCACCTCTTGGAACATATATAAATGGTGGGTACTGTGACCTCACTAGCCTATTTAAGCAAATATTTAGGACACATTTGATGTAGCCAATTTGAGATGTGAACATCAATTCAGAAAAGTGCCTTTCGCGATTTCGGAAGATCCATCAGTGTGGCTCATGAGCGAACATTATTAATGTAGTTTAACGTCAGCAAACTCATTTTTTGCATTCCACTACGTCAGAAAGCGCTTAGAAAACGCCAAATCTTCTATATAAGACTCCTGGCACTTTGGTGCAGCCGTTCTCACATCACAACCATTTACGTTGCCATAGGAACACCATACAAACACAGAATGCGTGTTTCATGCTTTTTTTTCATTATTTGTTTTTGTCGTTGGTGTTTTTACAGTTTGCGTTACTCAACCTTGCAGAGTTCATCGGTGCTTATATAGTGAACGTAATATAAAACAGCACACGTGGCATAGTGGTTAGTAGAAACTATCCCTGCAAATTACAACAGAACAAGTAATCGGTTGGGGTCGTTTCTGCGAGGACAAAGGGAAAAGTTGTGGAAGTTAGATCTTGTTTTCACATTGATTAATGCTTCCCTGGGGATCAACAGGGTCGATATTTTGTTCTCGGGCACTTAGGCGTCTTGTACGTTTAAAGTGGCGCTTCTGCAAGCATTTCGCCACAGCAAATGCCGCGAGAAGCTGGCCCAACATCGTAGTTGAATTTTTTTATATAGCATTTCAGCCTACAAAAGGAGTCGTTATCTCACAATTATTTTATATTTATTTTATTGTCCATTAAAGCTCAGATTATTGCGACTTCGAGAACCATACACTAATTGTGGGTCATAGAAAAACATTACTTTGTCTAGTAGTTTATTATTAGGATGGAGTTATAAGCATTTATTTCACCACAAATGTGAATATGCATTTACTTAATAGCAAATGCTGTGAGCAACTTCGAAGCCCCCACATTTTTGATGGCATAAAAGACAGCCTTGGCTCAAAAAAATTAACAACGTATGATTGTCAGAACCAGTCTCTTCGCCGTAAACTTCACCTTACTGCTGGGTACACACACACACAACTTTCCGCCTCACGCACCGTGACATGTCTTACGCGAACCTGTGGAGTCTAACAAGTAAAACCGTCCAAAATCGCCAATGATTCTGAATAGGCAGCTACCTACAAAAGTGCTTGAAAACGCTGTTCTGCACACCAGGATATGGAGACGAACCGAGACAAAACACAACACGAAAGCTGAATCGTTATTTTCAGCTCAACTGGAAGTGAAGTGAACCATTATATTTCCGCCAGTTCGGAACCCTACCTGAACGATAACCCAAAGAACGAAGCGTTCCGAACTGGTTTGGCAAATGGTTCAGAAGAGCCCAGAATGAGGACGCCTCTGCATTAAAGAGATGATTAAGACAAGACATTAAAGATGTTTATTCTCTCTCTCTCAGAAGAGCCCAAGAAGCAGAAGACCATATCGTAGTCGACTCTGCCAGAGCACGTTAAACCGGTTAAAGCACGTTAAAGTGGCCTTGGAAAAGGCTCTAAGCTTCCCGTGGTCAGCAACAAATTCTCATGCCAACGGACAGACTCATATACCCTCAATTAACGTCAACGAGGTTCTGACAATGACAAAGCTTTTAAAAAAAAAATTTGTACAGCCAAGGCTGCCTTTTAAGCCACGAAGTTGCTGCAGCAAAGGTATCGGAAAAGTTTGTGGACCTTTATTTATCTCACTTGTGTACGTAGTCTTCAGAGCCACCGGCACATTGCAAGTACGCCCAATGAATCGAAGGCATTGAAACCCATATTTTTTCCGGTTCCTCTTGGGGTCTGGTGCGACGTTTAATTGCTTAATGTGCAATGAAGGGGAAATATTGAGAGACACAATACCCATCTCGAATCTACAAACTAGGGCCCGTATTCGAAAAAAAAAGCTCTTAGGCTATCGTTGTTCTTATAAGAAATTTCCATCCAAACCTAATGCTGAATATATAATTACCGAAGAATGCCGGTCAGTGGCAAAAAGCACTTATAACAAACCCTTTATTTTTTTCAAATCGGTCCTACAAGCGACTGTGAACGAAAAAAAAAAGTATTTAGAACTTCAAAAAATTGGCTGTGTGCCGTATGTTTGCACTACTTGGTACAGGCGATTGGGGTTATATCAGGCCATCAGTGCAGGTTGAAGTAACTTGGCGAGCTAAGGCAATTAAACTGGGACAAACAGAACCTCGGTAGCTGTTTTTTCTGCTCAGGACCACGTAGCCAAAACAATTGAAGCTCGTGAGTTGTACTTACACAGGAAACTACAAAATGATGCAAAAGCCAGCAACTTGAGAGGCAGGTTAACTCAAACACTTACGCAAAACACATGTCATACCGTTTCATATTCAGCGCTTTGAAATATAAGAATTTACAGGGTTACTTCCTAACATACTGGCTGAAGCCTATACAGAACCGAGTACGCTTTGCAAGCGCCAAAGCTGTCACCCAAGCCTGCGTATTAGACAAATCTTACCTACTATTCCGTCGCTGGTCCTAAAACCTCAACGGGCAACATGCACGCAGGTGTCAGGCAGCTTGCAGGCGCAAGCAAAGGAGGGAAATCATCATCGTCATCATCATAATCATTAGCCTATGCTTAGCGCCACTGCTGGACGATGGCCTCTCGCAGCGATTTGTGTTACCCGTGCTTTGGGCTACCTGATCTCAACATGCGCCTGAAAATTTCCTCATTCCATCAGCCTACCTAATTTTCTTCTATCCTCGACTGCGCTTTCCTTTCAATGGCACCCATTGTGAAACTGTAATTATGCCACGGTTATGTACCCTACGCTTTAGACATTAGAGATGCAGAATGGGGATTAGAATCGCCGACTGCTGTCGACAAAGTACCCCGACCTTGACATTCTAGATACCAACGATCTGCGCGAGACAATCAAAAGACCGTGACAGAGGAGTCACAGGAGTTGCTCCTTTCGTCGCAGCCACGAGTGGATTCAATCGCAGACGATATATGGCTAAACTTACAGCAGTCTCGGTGGTTCCCGAACCACCGCAGACCCAGCCGTAAGTGCAGAGGTACGCCGCCGTCACCCGTTGTCACAATTATCTGCCGAGCCGGCAAAAAAGAAACAAAGCGCTGCAATTCCGCCGCCAGCCGCCGTAGCAGCAAGCACGCGCGCCCGTCGTCCCACGGATCTTTCCACGGAAGACAGACGTTTCGCGTGCCCTCAACCACGGCCCGTTCTGGGATCTTTTTCTGAGAAGCTGGCCACGTATACTGCCGTGCCCTTTGTCCCAGGACAAATGAGAACGACACTAGACATCGCCGACTACATGGCAGCACCTGAGTGGAGCCCCCGACGACCACCAAGTTCCCCGTCACCAGGACCCTACCGCTCACCACAGCACCGGCAGTACACTGGCCCAACAAGTGGCTGATCCGTTTATTCATACACGGAAAACTAAATGTAGCAACCGATGGAGGTGCGGCTGCTGTTAATCGAAAGGCAGAATATCCTCCGCAACCTCTGCCGACGCTGCCGGAACCATATTGACGACGTGGTTAAGATACGCTCCCATCCAGAAGGCACGAGTCTGGTCCAGAAATACAAGGTTTGCTTCTCGTCGTCATCAAGGATTCGATAAACGCCAGTTGATAAGCACCGCATAATAAGCAAACAATGTGCTCTACCACTCCGTCAGAGCCTTTACAAAGTTTTGACATGAGAATGTGAAGCTACAAGGCGAGAATAGAAACAAATGCTGCGCGATGACATCATCCAGCTGACGAAAAGCCTGTGGCTGTTTCCTGTAGTCTTGTTGAAAAAAAAGGTTGGAACTCAGCGTCTCTGCGTCGATTACTGTCACCTGAACAAAATCTCGAATAAGTACGTATAGCTTCTTCCATGGATAGACGACGCCTTGGACCGTCTCTGTAATGTAAATTAATTTTCATCCATGGATCTGAAGACAGGCTAGTGGCAAATCCCAGTCGACGAGAGAAATCGGGAAAACCCTAACTTTATCATGTCAGTCGGCCTCTTCGAGTTCATTGTGGTCCGCACCTGCCAGGTTCAGCGCATGATGAACACAGTTTTGGTAGACCTGAAGTTGCAAAGTATTCTCAGTTACATGGATGATGTTGTCTTCGCCGCGAATTTCACCGATCACTTTAGGCGGCTATGAAAATACAAGAGGCAGTCAGGACATCAGGAATCACCTTAAAACCTGAAAAGTGCCACTTCGTGTGCGAAGAACTTTTTCTCCTCAGCCACGTGGAAAGAAAGTGTGGAGGCCATCCCAATTCACGAAGGACAGCTGTCAACGCAAAGTTCCCACAGCCCGCGGACAAGAAAGCAGTGCGCAGATTCCGTGGCGCGTGTGCCTATGCCAGTACTTTGTGAGGGATATTTCGCGCACTGCAGAGCCACTTACCCATGTTACAAAATCAGAGGTCGAGTTTAAGTGGTAAATGTCGCATTATAAAGCGTTCCAAGACATGAAAATACGCTTGCAATCATCATTAGCACTCGCCCACTTCGACGTGTATGCCATTCCTGAAATCCTCTCCGACAAATGAATTTCGAAATGAAACCTGCTGATTTCGAAAGCCGGTTGCTTTCGAAATCAGCAGCCTATTCTACGAGGCAAAAAGTGTGCCTTGCTGCCATTTCTGCTACTGCAAATTCTACCCTACGCGTACGGTCGCCCATTCAAAGTCAGCGACAGTGGGCCACGCCTTGTGGGGGCTGGGATATTTTAAGGACGCATCTCACCGCCTCGTAAGGTGCGGCCTCAGACTGCAAGAGTTTCGACAACACCGTGACTGAATAATCAGGGAGAAAACAGCCTGATGCGGACTCCTTGTCTGATGCCAAAGTTTAACCGCCGCCGCACCGTGACCAAGACGAAGAGACCTTCATAGGAAAAATAAGCGCAGACGACTACACTGAACAGCAACGAAGACACCCGGATATAAATAGTCTGATGGAGTACATAGATTAAAAGACCAGATTCAGCAGTAGGGTATTTAGGCGCGGATTTTTTTTGTTTTCACTGCAAAACGAGTGACTCGTAAAGTAGGTCTCCCCAGTCCGCCCCAACTACCTTCTGGTTATACCCTCATCACTCCTATGGTCTCGTACGCTTGCGACCATACAAGAAAGGTACGACTGGCCGCGCTTCATCACTGACGTCGCCCATTATGTCAAGACATGCCAGAACTGTTAGCGACGCAAGGCACCAACAACAATACCAACCCGTTGACCGTGTTTTCATTTCGACCACGATACGCTGACGAGGGCTCAGTGAAAAGCTTTTGAGACGCTATTTCGAACCCCACAAGGTCCGAGATCCTACGCAATGGCGCACTGTTATATGAGGTGATGCCGGAGAGCATTACGCAACAGCGGCGCCGCGCACAACCTAAAGTATTCCATGTTGTGCGCCTTACGCCATTGTATACCAGCGCTAACAAACTTGTTATGTTTCTTTACTACGTGTGCTGTTGTTTTTCGCTCTTGTGTAATGTTTTAGCATTGAGATCAAGGTTTCTTAAAAGGGGGGGGGGCATTGACACGCCTAGTTATTATTTACTAGTGACCGCGTGTAACCAGCTAACAAATATGAAACGTTATCGCTCAGCTTAAAACGCGCCTTTCTGTATCTTAAATTTCTCGAATGTTATAGCTGGTTCTATTCGTTGTCTACCGTCGGCGGACCTTATGTAATCTCATTCTATGCGCCATCGGAATTTTGTAGTTCTTTCTGGAAGGTTCACGGGCCCCAGTGATTACGCTAGCAGCTGCGCCGAATGATCTATAAAAACAGACGCGCTAGATCTACAGACCAGATTTCGGCGATAGCCTACTGTGGTCTCCGTGATCACTGTGTTATGAGTTGTACTCGTTCTGATGGGCACTTGTTTGCATATTAAAGAGTTGAAATTTGATGGCGATATCAATTATATGGACAGTCCAAGTGCATTCACCATTTCGCCGTGATTTTGCCTATAAAGTCCAAGTGCGAGAGCTGCACGGCCGCGCGCCGTACGCTGTAGGTGTGAGTGAACGCTTCTGAGTATGAGTCGAGAAGGATGGTGGCCTGAAGCAGCAGTGGTGTCTACTAGCGCTCACTAGAGAGGAAGGCGGGTGATGGGTGGGGGGAGGGGGGGGGGGTGCATGCCGTCTTCTCAGGCTTGCAAGACAGGGAGCGGAGAGATATGCGCGCGCAAGCGGGGGGGGGGGGGGGGCGGAGGGGTGGCGGAGGAGGAATGTTAGTGCACACTGTCTCCTCTTTTATTCCAGCTGCGGCGGCTAAGCGCGACCGCGCGGTCCTATTTTGGAGGCAATCTGCACTAGGTTGAGATATTAACTTACCTGAATGATTCTCATGCACCATGTTCTCGTGCTCTAAGTACGAGTTAAAGCGACAGGTCACGCGAAGGGGAATGCGCTCGCCGCAACTGCCTCTCTCCATCACGCAAGCGGTGCGCGGCCATCGAGTGAGTCTTGTTGTGTTTGTCTGTGAGCGCTCGATAATGAGCTTGTTATTTCAGTTAGTAAGCAAATGCTTGCAGTCGTTTATGCAGCTTATAAAACGGCTAACCTTACTTCGTATAGCTGTTCAATATTTGCTATCGCAATCAATGCTTCGCCTTTCGGGAGAAACTGACTTTTTAAAGTCGCGCCTTTGAGAGTAGGATATCCTACGTCCTCATGAGAATAGTGACAAAATAGATTACCCTGAAAAAGTGTTACTTTAGCTCGCATTTTTAAACAAAATGTTGAGATTGGGAAGTCGTGAGTACGTAGCGGCACATGATACTTTTAGGGAAGAAAAAGACGCAATCTTGAGAACTAAACTTTTGACTGGCTGCAGTAAGCAGGCAAGATTGTAATGAAAAGCTAGAGCTTGTTGTGTTTCTACAGAGTTTCATTTCGCAGAATTCTGCTAGCGTATCCGTGTTTTGAGAAATCAAACTGCGAAGTTTAATTGCCGTTCGCATGATTACGCATCCTAGACAGTGACGACCGGCGCAAAGCTCCTCTCTTATCCCGGTATAACAGAAGCTACCATCGTTACAGGCTGCGCGGTTGCGTGTTTTGATAGCGGTTCCGACTTTAGCGCTTTGCGATTACGCCAGCCGAGAGTGAAAGAGGTGCCGTTATCACTTTTGCCTATGCCTCCTTCCCATTTGTCAGACTAAACGCCGTACTCAAAAGGCGCGTCACGCGGAGGAGATTTGCGCCGGTCCTCACTGTTTGCATGCGAAATTAAACAAACAGCAATTAAACATTCGCAGTTCGATATCCCAAAGCACGGATACGATAGAAAAATTCTGCCAAGTGGAATTCTTTAGAAACACGACTGCATCTAAGTTTCCAATACAAAGGTGCCTGCTTACTGCAGCCAGTGAAAAGTTAATTATTCAATTTTTGTTAATTGCACGGCTAATTATCAGCTCATTTTGTGTTCCACTCGCCACATAAACCTACTATAGAGGTGGTCTTCAGGTACATCTCAGCGCCTAAATAAAAACAATTGTGAACTTTGATCGCCCTGTATATATTTTGGTACGTGTAGCTGTGTAGAATAGGTGTATATATATATATATATATTGTAACGGATGGGATGGATTTATTTACAAGAATGATGAATGGTTAGCGTCACACAAGGGACAGGACGGTCATCCCAGCCCATCAGGCAGCGGCCAGCTCCTCGCGCACCCTTCTACTTCCTTATCCTTCAGCTGCGCAGTGCAGCGTGACAATTTCTCCGGGGGCAGACGAAGTTCTCCGAGCGAGTTGGCCCGATGGTGGTACAGCTTGAGTCGGACGACGTGCACGACTTGCGTGTTACGTGACCTCCTGTTGTGCGAAGTCACTCTTGCGATGACGTAGGTCACGTCACTCAGTCGTTTCAGTATGACGTATGGGCCAGTATATCTAGACAGAAACTTCGTGCACAGCCCCTTTTTCCGCACAGGTGTCCAAGGCCAAACAAAGTCCCCAGGAGCATATGCGACGAGCACATGTTGAGCGTCATAATGAGTCTCGGCACGATCTTGAGAGGAGAGAGTCCCGAGGCGGGCCAATCGAACGCGCTTCTTCAGGCATGGAATAAGTCTGGCCTAATGAGTAGTCATCATGTGGGGACCAGGGAAGTATGGTGTCGATAAAGCTTTGGGGCTTGCGAGCATAGAGAAGAATGAAAGGCGCATAGCCGGTGGCTTCGTGCTTGGCAGGATTGTACGCGCACGTAAGAAATGCTAAGATTGAATCTCCCGTTTTTGTGATTGGTGGAGACATACATGGCAAGCATGTTGGTCAGCGTACGATTCCTAGGCTCAGTGAGTCCGTTTGTTTGCGGATGGTAAGGAGTCGAATGCCGGTAACCAGACACACAGAAACGTAGTAGTTCTTCAACAACGTCTGCAGTAAACTGCCGTCCACGATCACTAATCACAACGCGTGGAGCACCATGGCGGAGAATGACGGAGTACAGCAGGAACAATGAAATGTGTGCTGCTGTAGCCGAAGCGAGCGCCGCTGTCTTAGTGTACCTGGTCAAATAGCCCACACACACAATAATCCAGCGACGACCGGAAATAGACTTGGGGAAGGGACCCAGCAAGTCGACACCAACTTTTTCAAATGGCGCGGTCCGCGCTTTAACTGGCTGCAAGGAACCCGCAGGAAGCATCGTTGGCTGCTTATGGCGTTGGCAATTGGCACAGCTGGAAACGTACTGCTTCACCATCTTCCAGAGCTTGGGTCAATAGAAACGCTGGCTCTGTCGGTGAAGTGTCCAAGCAAAGCCAAGGTGGCCTGACGTGTGGTCATCGTGCATGGCGTGAAGTATCATAGGCCTCAACGTATGGGGAACCACGAGCAGAAGTGGAGCGCCTTCAGCAGAATAATTCTTCTTATACAATATATCTTCAAAAATAATGAAACGTGATCCGCGTGCAGGTGACCGAGCGGCGTCAAGAATAGCTCGAATAGAAGGGTCATGCTGTTGCTCACGCTTGAAGGCGGTGGCATCAGGGAACTCGGCGGAGATGGCAAGGAGGTATTCATCGAAGTCATCATCCGTATCTCGCGTGCTTGCTGACGGAAGGCGAGATAAACAGTCAGCATCGGTGTGACAGCGACCACGCTTGTAAGTGATAGAAAATTCGTAGTCTTGAAGCCGTAATGACCACCAAGCTAATCGGCTAGATGGATCGCGTAGTCAAACCAACCAGCAAAGAGAATGGCGGTCTGTTACTATCGTGAAGTGGTGCCCGTACAAATATGGTCGAAACTTGTAGGTGGCGAAGACTACCGCGAGGCATTCCATTTCTGTTACGGTGTAATTCCGCTCAGCCTTGGTAAGAGTACGGCTTGCGTAGGCGATGACTTGTTGGCGTCCGCTATTTATCTGTACGAGTACAGCTCCAACACCCAGACCACTAGCATCGGTGTGAAGCTCAGTTGGGGCCTCTGGGTCGAAGAGGCGCAAAATTGGAGCTGAGGTGAGTAGAAACTTTAGTTTGCAGAATGCAGACTCACATTCAGTAGTCCATCTAAACGGTGAGTCCTTGTGAAGGAGTGACGTGAGCGGATGAGCTAGGCGTGCAAAGTCCTTAATGAAACGGCGAAAGTACGAACATAGTCCCAGGAAGCTGCGGAGGTCTTTCACCGTCTTCGGCTGGTTGAAGCCACGAACGGCCGCAAGCTTCTGGGGGTCTGGGCGGATGCCTTTTTCGTCGACGAGGAAACCCAAAACAAGCGTTTGACGTTCGCCAAAGTGGCACTTTTTGGAGTTTAGTATCAGTGCAGCTCGCCGTATGCAGTCAAGCACAACTTCGAGTCGTTGGTTGTGCTCGTGAAATGTCTTGCCGTAAATGACAACGTCGTTCAGGTAACACATACAGATTTACCATCGAAGTCCCCGCAGGATTGTGGCCATGAATCGCTCGAATGTCGCCGGAGCATTACACAAACCGAAAGGCATTACGTTAAACTCGAAGAGTCCGTCCGGCGTTACGAAGGCAGTCTTCTCCTTGTCTGGCGGGTGCATCGGTATTTGCCAGTAGCCTGAGCGCAGATCGACAGAGGAGAAGTATGAGGCAGCATGTAAACAGTCAATGGCGTCATCTATACGTGGCAGAGGATACACATCCTTCTTCGTTACTGCGTTTAGGCGTCTGTAGTCGATGCAGAATCGCCACGAATCGTCTTTCTTAGTGACCAATATGACTGTAGCCGCCCAGGGACTATTGGACTCCTGAGTGACGCCTTTCTGTAGCATGTCTGAAACTTGCTCGGCGATCACTTTGCGCTCGGCAGGAGAGACGCGGTACGGTTTCTGTCATATTGGCGACGCTGTTCCAGTATTGATGCGGTGGTGCACGCGGGAGTGCGGGGATGACTGCAGACGCTCTTGAGCAAAGTCAAACACTGACGCATAGCGGGCAAGGAGCTCTTGGAGCGCTTGTTGGTGGGAAGAGGGGAGCGATTTATTAATCATGCTCCTAAATTTTGAAGAGTGGTCACTGAGTGGCGGGCTTGCGTCCATAGAAATAGCAACTGCACGAATTCTCGCAACACTATCTTCTTTAAAGCGTGCTATCTTCAGTCCGACAGGCAAAACAACTGACTCGGAGGACACATTCACCGTCAAAACGTGAGCACAACCTTCTATGACTTCAATCACTGAGCGAGGGACAAGTACATTTTTCTTTAGATTGTTGACGTATTCAGCTTCAATTAATCCACTGCAGGACGCGCGACGAGGTCACATGGATGAACATTGCCGTCTGCGCAGGCAAAAGTACATCAGTGGACACGGAAAATACTTCTTGACGATCGGATGGAATGTCGTCTAACGCCGCAGGGGCGTCTGCGCAAGCAAGCGTTTGGTGAGTTGCGACACCACGTACCCGAGCACATGAGGGTTGGACCCTCCCGCGTGTAACCGTGCGCGGCTTAGCCGTGTCCGGGGAAAAGGGGATCCTGGGGGTTGAGCCAATGCTGAGTGCTTGGACCTTTATGGACCCTCGGCGGAGGCAACACACCTCTTTGGCCTCTGCTTCACGTAGACGGCACCGCTGGGCTGACCCACCCAGGGGAAATCGGCTGGTCGCCTTTTCCTATCCCCCTCTCCGATCTTTTTCTTCTCTATTTTTCTGTCCTCACTGTCCTGTCACCTCTTCTCTTCGGTTACTTCCTCACTTTTCATAGGCGGCTTGGGTTAACCTTGTGTAGGTGCCCTCTCGTGGGTTTATATATAAGGTTATAGCGGCAATGTACGGCTGGCGCCTGCAGCCTTACACGTGAAGTGCTGCAACGTCCCCTTGTTGGACTCCGTGGTGGGTGGCTGCCATTGCTGCCGAAGCACACCAAATTGTTATGGGAACGCCCGCTTTTCCTCCGCTTCTTGATCGTCTCCCTCAGAAGAGGGGACGCACCGATGAGATTTTGAATTTGTTCACCTGGCCTAAAGACATTTTCCCACGATATCAAGTAGTACATAAAGAACTGAAAGACTAGCGAGGACCATATCCCCATTTGTAGTTGCGAAAACCTTGACCAACACGCTAGGCCCTGGCTACAAAGTCACCAAAATGCCAAGCAGGGACCTTCTGCTTGAGCTACGTGATAAGGAGCAACACAACAGACTCGGCAAGCTTGTTGCTTTTGGTGACGTCCCAGTTACCGTTTCACCGCATCGGTCCATGAACACAGCACGGGGGGTAGTATCTAAAGCAGACCTCATCGACCTATCTGAAACCGAGTTGTTGGAAGGATGGAAGGAGTAAAACGTCACGAATGTGCAGCGCATCGTTATGAGACGGGACAACAAAGAAATTCCCACGAAACACCTGATACTTACCTTTGAATTAAGCGTGTTGCCACAAAGCATTGAAACAGGCTACAGAAAGATAGCAGTAAGACCATACATACCAAATCCTAGGCGATGCTACCAATGCCAAAGATTTGGCCATGGCTCGCAGAGCTGCCGTGGTCGACTCACCTGTGCCAAGTGTGGAATACAAGGCCATGCCTCAGACAATTGCGAGGCCACACCTCACTGCGTTAATTGCGATGGTGACCATCCAGCGTACTCGCTGTCTTGTCCAAGCTGGAAAAAAGAAAAAAAAATTCTAACACTGGAAGTCCATGAAAACATATCATTCGGGGAAGCACGCAAAAGGTGCTCACAATTCCACACAAACACGTATGCTGATGCGGCGCGTCAAGGGGCAGCGTCGCAGCGGCTACTGCCACGTGCCCAGCCCGCGCGCAGCGAGCTGTCGCTTGTGGCTCCTGCCCTCAGGTTGGAAGGAACTAAGTCCACTCCAGCCAACCAGCAAACAGGCCCGGTTACCTCAGGGTTGCCGGCACCGCAACAGTCCTCGGTGGCAGCCTGCGCTACGCGTAGTGAACCCGCAGGCCCGCCAGCCGTTCCCACGGTGGGTGCAGTCAAAGCTGCCTCACCTTCACCGGCCCCTGCTGGAGCTGGCAACAGCCGGCGCAGCTCAGGCCCAAAGGCAGCCCCATCGACATCCGGGCTGGTGCGCGCAAATGTCTCGTCCTTCGCGGCGAGACTTTCTCGCGAAACTTCTCGCTCGCAAGATCCCGTGTCCTGCGCCTCACAAGAGGCAATGGACACTACACCCATCCCGACGGCGCACCAAGCGCCTAAGGAGCGGCGAGGCTCCCTCGACTGCTTCAGAAAGGACAAATCCCGAGTTACGGGGCCCGGAAAGGACTCTGTAATCTAAAGCAACATTTCCTTTTTTAGTACGCACAGCACCAATTTACTTTCATTATGGATACACAAGTCATACAATGGAACGTCAGAGGCCTTCTTAGGAACCTCGACGATGTCCAAGAACTTCTTTACCAACATAATCCAAAAGTGCTGTGTGTACAGGAAACGCTCTTAAAATCGAAACATACAAACTTTCTCCGACAGTATGTTACGTTTCGTAAAGATCGCGATGATGCTCTCGCATCATCAGACGGTGTTGCCATTGTAATCCACAAAAGCATAGCATGTGAACGTTTCCAGCTACAAAGGCCCCTTGAAGCAGTGGCAGTTCGACTTGTTCTTCTAAACAAACTCATCACTATCTGCTCACTTTACATACCCACCCATTACCACTTACATAAACATGAATTTCAGTCCTTTATGGAGGAATTGCCATGAACTCTATCTTGTTATTGGCGATTTCAATGCACACAGCTGTCTGTGGGGCGACTCTCGTATCGATGCGCGAGGTCGTCTTGTTGAACAATTTCTTTTCTCCTCTGGCGCGTGTCTCCTAAACATGAAGGAACCTACATTTTACTGTCTCGCAAACAGAACCTTTCCTTCTATTGATCTTAACATAGCTTCCCCGTCTCTATTATCTGAACTTAAATGGTAAGTTACCAAAAATCCTTACGGGAACGATCACTTCCCAATACTACTGTGAACAACCAAAACTGAGCCTTCACCACAAGCCCCTCGATGGAAGATTGATACAGCCGATTTGGAGAAATTTCGAACTCTTACTAGTATCTCCTGGGCCAACATGTCTTCGTTAGGAATTGATGCTGCTGTGGAATATTTTACGTCCTTCATAATTGATGCTGCTTCTAAATGGATATCCGAAATAAGCGGTGCCGCATGCAAACGCCGTGTCCCATGGTGGAACGACGAATGTAGGAACGTTCGTAGGAAACAGAACAAAGCGTGGGGGTTGCTACGCGATTCTCCTACTGTGGAGAATCTTATCAACTTTAAGAAGATAAAGTCAAAAAGCAGGAAAACGCGCCGACAGGCCAGGAGAGAGAGTTGGCATAAGTTTTTATCAGGTATACACTCGTATACAGATGAGGCCAAAGTCTCGAACAGGGTTAACAAGGTGAGAGGATGACAAACATATTCACTCCCTTTGGTAAACACATAGGGCGACAGCTTGGAAGACCAAGTGAACCACCTGGGTGCACATTCTGAACATGTGTCCAGTTCATCGCACTATTCTCCAGAATTTACAAAATACAAAGCAGCCATAGAAAAACAAAAAACTAGACCGAAAGAGCACCAGGAACGAGCCTTATAACTTACCTTTCTCTTTAGCAGAGCTTCATGCATCACTCGCCTGTTTCAACCAATCTGCCCCAGGCTCTGACCGCATATTATATGAAATGTTGAACAACCTGCCCTCTAAAACGAAGAAAACCCTCGATGTCTGTATAACTCTATATGGCCTTCCGGCGAGATCTTCTCTGCCTGGAAAGAGGCCATAGTGATCCATATCCTGAAGCAGGGGAAGGATCCAACGTCTGTATCGAGTTATCGGCCGATAGCGCTAACAAGCTGTCTCTGCAAAGTCTTCGAAACAATGCTAAACCATCCCCTGTTACATTTCCTAGAATCAAACAAGCTGCTTGACACATACCAGTGCGGCTTTTGCGAGGGTCGATCCACCACTGACCATTTGATACGTATTGAGGCGCAGATACGCGAAGCTTTTGTTGACAAACAGTTCATCCTGTCTGTATTCTTAGACAAGAAAAAGGCCTATGGCACCACATGGCGGTTTGGCATACTGAGAGACCTCTCCCACTTTGGTATACGTGGTAATATGTTAAATGTGATTGATAGTTATCTGCTGAATCGCTCATTCCGTGTTCGAGTTGGCAATGTTTTATCACGACCTTTTGTGCAGGAAACTGGTGTACCCCAAGGAGGCGCGCTCAGTTGCACACTCTTTATCGTTAAAATGAACACGCTTCGTGCTTCGTTACCACCAGCTATTTTTTATTCCATCTACGTGGACGATGTGCAGATAGGCTTCAAGTCCTGTAACCTCGCAGTGTAGCGAGAGACAGGTACAGCAGGGGCTGAACAAAGTGTCCAAGTGGGCAGACGAAAACGGGTTCAAAGTAAACCCCCACAAAAGTTCTTGTGTTCTTTTCACCAGGAAGAAAGGTCTCGTTACAGATCCCACTATCAAAATGCATGGACAACAAATACCTATAAACAAAGAACACAAATTCTTAGGCATCATACTTGACTCGAAGCTTACTTTCATTACCCACATAAAACATCTCAAGGCGCAATGCCTAAAAACAATGAACTTACTGAAAATTTTATCTCACACATCGTGGGGCAGCAACAGGAAGTGTTTACTGAATCTTCACAAGAGCGTCATTCGGTCACGTTTGGACTATGGTGCCGTAGTATATCACTCGGCCACCCCGAGCGCGCTAAAAATACTACATCATGTCCATCGTCTAGGTATCCGCCTGGCTACTGGCGCATTCAGAACAAGCCCCGTCGAAAGTTTATACGTAGAATCAAATGAGTGGTCACTCCATCTACAGAGAACATACATCAGCTTCACCTATTTTCTCAAAGTACACTCCGATCGTGAACATCCTTGTTGTACAACCCTTAATGATTTCAAGTGTGCAACGCTTTTCTATAATCGACCTTCTATGAGGCGGCCTTTCTCACTGCGTGTAAGAGAACTTAGCGAAGAGATGGATGTCCCACTTCTAGAACATCGCCTAATGCCTTCAGCTAAGCTGTCACCGCCCTGGGAGTGGCAGGTGATAGAATGTGATATATCCTTTGTAGAGGACACAAAGCACGCTCCCGAGCTCGAAATTGCAATGCATTTCCGCGAACTTCAATCGAAGTACTCGTGTTCGAAATTCTACACCGACGCATCCAAGTCCCATGCTGGCGTATCTTACGCGGCTGTTCGCCCCTCTTTTTCTTAATCTGACGTATTCATTCCTCTAACAAGTATCTTCACAGCAGAAGCCTACGCAGTACTGTCTGCGGTGAAACATATAAAAAAAAATTAAAGCTAGAAAAAGCAATAATATTCACAGACTCGTTAAGTCTTGTAAAAGCGCTAACATCTTTACAAAAGCATAAGAATCCTGTTTTTATTGAGCTATACTCACTCTTGTGTAACATTTACCTATATCATAGACATGTAATAATATGCTGGGTTCCCGGCCATAGAGGAATCGAGGGTAATGTGATTGCCGACGAAATCGCCAAATCAACAGCATCGCGAGGTATTTGTCTTCCCGCTGCTGTCCCTGATACAGATCAGAAGCCTTTCCTACGAAACAAACTGCGAAGCCACTGGCAACGCTTGTGGGACACCGAAGCAAATAATAAGCTCCACTTGATTAATCCACATTTAGGGTTCTGGCCCTGTACAACTAAAACACAACGAACTGATGTCCTATTCTGTCGTCTCAGAATAGCACACACATATGGTACTCACAATTTTCTATTGAATGGAAATGATCCTCCAACCTGTGGTAGATGTGGCGAGAGGCTCACCATCCTCCACGTCCTCCTGGAGTGTCGGGAAGCCGAAAGCTAAAGAAACATTTCCCGCTAGCATATCGCTATTGTGTCCCTCTCCATCCCGCTATGTTTCTCGGTAAAGAACCACGTTTTAGCACCAACGCAGTCCTTGCTTTCTTGAAAGATGTTGTGCTACATGTTATTAGCCCGATAAGTTTGTAGCGCATCCTCTCTCCAGAAGATGTTGCTGCGATAGTTTTTTATCGCACATGCCTCCAGGCCCTTGTGTTTCAAGGGCTCTGTTTAGGCACTTGTGCTTCTGGCCAACCCTCGCATCTTTAATATTTTGCAAGTCGTATAATTCCTTCGCAATGCATTCTTCAAGCTCATGGTACACATAATTAGTCATTGCCATAATCTTATTACGTATAGATTTTACGCACTTTACAGCAACTGTTTTTAGGCCTCTTTACAGCCATGCCACATCTAATGTTCATGTAAATCACTATTCATGTACCACTAACAAGTCATTACCATCGTCTTGGCGCTCTTTGGCCATATCTGGCCTTTGCGCCAATAAACCACAATAATCATCATCATCATCAATGTCGTCTAACACGGTTGGTCCGGTATCGCTGCTGAGTGAAATTTCACCAGCCCTGCAGTCTAATGTTGCGCCGCACTCCCGTAAACAGTCAATACCAAGAATTATGTCATGCGTGGCGCGTGCTAGTACAATAAATTCGGTTCGAAATGCCTTTCCACCAACGGTTATCACAACGGAACATATTCCCACCGTACGTAACAGTTCACCGCCAACTCCGCGAAACGTGGTATTTCCATCCCAAACAAACATCACTTTCGGTCCGATGCGATTCTTGAACGCAAGACACATCACAGACACAGAAGCACCAGTATCTACTAAAGCCACAGTATTGACACCATCGACATAAACACACACTTTGTTCTTTACCATGACGACAGATGGAGGCATTTGAAAAAGTGACCGTCCCGCGACCTCACCTGCTAGTTTCCCAGCTGGGGCGGCGTAGGCGAGTGGCGACGTGGAGATGGCGATCGACGTGTCCGAGTCGGCGGTGGAGTCAGGCTGCGGTCGGGCACGGGGGAGTCATTCCTTGGCATGTACGTGTAGTCTCGATGTGGCTGGCGGAAAGGGACAAATGGTTGCCAGGGTGTAGCTTCTTGCATGCGAGGCGGATATGCGCGATCTCGTGGAGCATGCTGTGGGCGACGGCGGCAATACCTCGCGATGTGTCCCTGAGCCCCGCAGCTGTAGCACACAAGTGGGCTGCCATTTTCATTGATGTTGGGTACAAACCTCCAAGGCGCATTGTGGACGGGAGACGACCCACGTCGAGACTGTCTGTCATGTCGACGTTCAAAACTCGTTGCTTGTGGCTGCATCATGGTGCTCTGGGCATGGGCGTTGTCCGAAACGGGGCGGTCACCGCAGGCAGGTGGCGGCCAGGCCGCCGGCGCCTCCTAGTAGCGCTCATCAACAGAGCATTGGTGGTACACGCAGTTGGAATCTGGGCCTTGAAAATGAGCCAGTTCGTCTCTAATAACTTGCCGTACCAAAGCAGTCAGGTCGTTAGAGGCATATACGTACACTTTTGCTTTGTGGGCACGTTGTCCTGCCGACCAAACTTCGGAAGAAACTTCGGAAGTCGGACGGGGCAGTGAGGTCTTCCTTAGAGATAAAAAAATGCTAGACATCTTTGGCAATTCATTTGAGTAGGTGTCCAACCTTGTCCTCGTCCGATATCTTTGCGTTCACAATTCCGCAAAGCTTCAAGATTTCTTCAATATAAGTGGTACACGTCTCTTCCGGTAACTGCGCTCGTCGTGAAAGTGTCTGCTCGGCCTTTATCTTTTTCGAAAGCGAATAGCCAAAGCATTTCTTTATCTCTTCGACGAATCTGTCCCAGGTTGTGAGCGAGCCTTCATTTTTGTTGAACCACATGAGGGCTGTTCCCTCAAGGAAAAAATCTCCGTCACATGCCCCCGCGCTAGGGACACGTGTAAATGCAGAGCATAGTGGGGTTCCGTGGTGTTGGTGTTGTTGGTGTGGTGGTGGTGGTCTGGGTTGAGAGAGAAGAGAGAATCGTAAGTAGGTAACGTAAAGTTGTTATTATTTTATTGGCATCACTGTGCCCGAAGCTCCGGTCCAGGAACTCGCGTTTGAAGCGCGCGTCGGCACCCCCAAAGTCCCGTTGACGTTACCCGACGGCTTCCGCGCCAGCGCCCTCCGGGGCGACGGGCTCCACGGCGGCTGCGGCGGCCTCCAGAAGACGACGCTTGCTCGCCGCCACCTCTCGTTCCCGTCCGCCGGGGTCCGCGGCCCGACGCTGACGTGTCGCACCCGCGTGTCGTTCTCGACTCGAAGGGTCCGCGGCCCGACGCTGACGCCTGCCCGCGGCTTCTCGTGCACGCTGCTCGGGATCCGCTTGTCGACGTTGACGCCTGGCCGCGGTTTCTCGTTCACGAAGTTCGGCGTCGGCAGCACGCTTACGACGCTTGCGTTCGGCGTCGGTAGCGCGCCGCCTCGCTGCCTTGTCTTCTGCCGCCGTTGACGAAGACGATTGTACGATGTCTTGAACTGGTGCTTCGGCGCTGATGTTGGATTGCGTCGAGGTACTAGTTCCACCGCTTATGAACTGCGACCGCCGACGAACGCAAGAGAGCGCAGGAGTAGACGAGTGGAGCCCGCGCCAACCCGCTTTATAGTCCTAGCGCGTGCGTTAGAGGGAGAGGGGGTAGAGAGAGGGAGCGCTATCACGCCAGCACCTGCTACGGTGCTTGCAGCGCCGGAGTGCGACTCAACTATGACGCTTTGCGCGCTGCACATGTGCTGCAAGCGTGATGCGGGAGAGGAGGAGTGGGGGAGAGGGCGCACCTGTGCTCGAGCTGTTGCGGACGGACGGCGCACGCTACATGTGAGTTAAGAAATGTTCTGCATTTAAAAAACAACGTTAGAGAGCTGCGCCGACTCGCTCCATTCATTGTGGCGGCTCGCCCTCTCGTAGTGTCTCAACCAGTCCTCGACGTCCTCATTCGCTTTGCCTGCGAATGTGCGTGCTTCTCGATGAGGTGTCCAGTAACCTGCTTGCCTCGGGCGAATGCTTTCTGCCGCGATTTCTTCGCGAACGTCCCCTCCGTCCCAATCGCTCATGTCGACGTCTCCCGGTGGTAGCCCGGCCAACCGTTTGCTACGTCGAAGGGGTAGTAGAGCTCGGTCGTCCAGTGTGATGTACCCAGCACCTTCCACCAAATTGTAACGGATGGGATGGATTTATTTACAATAATGATGGATGGTTAGCGTAGCACAAGGGACAGGACGGTCATCCAAGCCCATCAGGCAGCGGCCAGCTCCTCGCGCGCCCTTCTACTTCCTCTTCCTTCGGCTGCGCCGTGCAGCGTGACAATTTCTCCGGGGGCAGACGAAGCTCGCCGATCGAGTTACACAGCAGCGTGACAATATGTTCTGTTCTTTCCTAAATAAGGCAGAATTGGCAGAGAAATTGCTTGGAATGAGTATAATACTCCGGTACAACTGTACGAGCTTCTCGTAACCAAAAGGTGGCTCTGGCTGTCGCCTCGTCTTTTTTTGTGTGTTGTTTCCCAAGTTGTGTAATGATGCACTTAAAGCGCTTGTCATATACACAGCTCTTATTCTAAAATGGTGAACTATAGGTCGCGCAGAAAACACATGTAAGGACAGAGTATTGAGCTCGTATCCCATTTGATGTTTGTTCGTTTTTGCGCTGAACAAAAAAATTATTCATTTAGTTACTTATCAATTCCTCAAATGCCTGTGTCAGAGGTAATACTTGAGGTGGAGGTGGGGAGCGGGTGTCTGGTTTCATTAACAAAAATGGATTCAATAATGGCCTTCCAGTACGCTGCTCTTTCGGCTGATCATTCCAGTTCCATGCAGTCTTGGAAAAATTACACGCTTTGGGGCGAAACTAAGCTCCTCAATAAAATTTTCATCCCTACTGCTTCGACATTTTCTCTCTTGAAGAAGCGAAACAGCGATGTAAATTAACATTGCAGGTGCTGTTGATTGGTGTACGGGGCTTTCCCGACGATGAAGTCAGGCGCGACCACAGGGAACACAACAAGTAAGCGAGGGACAGGCCGAATAAGCACAAGATAGCTACCCCTTAGCCTAGCCATGTTGTGTGCTATTGCACTTAGCAAATATTGTTGAGTTCCTGATGCTTAAGTTGGAGAACAGTCCAGCAGCTGCAGAATAGCCGCTAACAATCAGCTAAACTTTAAAAATGAGAACCCCGGAGGAGAGCAAGCTTCTTACCTTGATAGGGTAAAGGCTGCAACCGGCCACGAATGCCGTCATAGTTGCTTTGGTGCAATCGAAGTATTTACTCACATCACACAGCAAACGAGCCTACTACAGAGCTCATATCGCAATACATAGATTGCGGACACACCTTGCGGGGTCGTTCCATGCTTTGATCCATAGAGATGCTCGAATGTTTCATCAACTGCGAGCTTTTCGTCGTACGAGCCGTTTTTGGGTTTTCCTCGTAGCTTCTTGCGACAGTCGTGTTAATAAAAAAAAGTCTTCTTTGACTCGTTACGAAGCACACAAAGAAGACATATTTATTAGTTGCTTCAAACACAACGCACACATGTGTTGAATAGTGCAACAATTGTTCACAGCAAGATATAGGCTTACACTGTTTCCTAATAAACAATAAAAGTGGTATAGGTACGCACACCTTCCAAAACCAAGGTACTCACATCTGAACTTACAGTATTCATTGCAGCCTAAACCATCTCGCAGTGATTATCGATGTTCATACAATTATCATTCAATCAATGTAGCGAAGGAACATATCACGACCATCAAAACGCGTCCTGCATGATCGTTCAATGGAGCTGGGCTCCACTTTCGCATTTCCCTCTGTACACGCTGCGTCACTTAGCGGCCCCTCTGCGAAGTCAGCGCATGTAGCGTGTCACAATATATATTCAGAAAAGATTGGGTAGATATACATGATACGGGTTTGAAACCGCTCACTACCAGTGAGAATTTTCAAATCTATTAGCTCGTGCGAATATGGTTTGCATTGGTATTAGTTTTTGGTATGACTCTCTGTATCTCTGCCTGTATGCATGCCCCCCTCTAACCTGTTTCCCGTCAACTTGTGTACATATAGGTTGTCAATGGTGAAATGGTTTAAGTATCTGGCTGCGTTGCTGGGAAAACAGGGTTCAAAACAAACTCTCAGATGAACTTGGGTGGCTCGGTATGTAAATCTGGGCATCTCCGGCTCTTCGATGAACGTCTTTCACGCCAAACTTGTATGCTGAATGTGTGTTGCTGCGTATGGTGCCGCTCATGAATGAATTCTTTGACGTGAACTTTGGTCACTAGGTATGTCTCGCTCTTCAACGAATGCACGTCTGTCATGTATACTTGTGTCATTGCTATGTGCCACACTTAAATGAACCTCTTTAAAGCCAGCTTCGTTGCCTAGATATGTGCCACTGGGTCATTAGCCCACTCCAAAAGAAACCTATTTGATGGCGACTTCGATCACTGGATATATGCGTCTGGTTATGTGCCGCCTTTATTAATAGCAGGTATGTAAAACATATAATCAGCATCACCCATCAAGCATAGGATAGATTGCCAACAGCATTAAACTCGCGTATCATCTCTGAGAAATGGATGTAACCCGGCCCCCCGAATTTTCGGTCGTTGAAGACCAGCACATAACCAGTGACTCAAGGTGATTCTTGAGCGCCTTATAGGCACTTACCTAAATTGGTGTCGAAGAAGTTCATTGAACGCCAGCACATAACTAGTGGCGCATACGCAGTCACCCAAAATTGCATTCGTACCCAGTATTCGGGATGGTTTACGCAGTACATTATCTGGATGGTTTACGCATTAGAACAACGACTACCCAGTGACTAAAGTTGGTGCGAAAGTAGTTAGATTTTGACGGATACACGGCAAGAAGGGCGTGTGCTTGCCAAATAATACTAATCACGTAGAAAACTTTGCATTTTATAAATGCTTTAGAGGTTAGAGTTCACTGCTGTTGAATTCAAAAAGTTACATTTTTTGCTTACTCTTAAGTTTCTTTTTACCGCACTCAAAGCTGGCCATAATGACAACAAATATGCTCATTGAAAGAGAGCGCTCCCTGTGTGAGCAAAAATTTCTCACTGCAAGAAAAAAGGTCTCACATAAACGACACATTTGAGCACAAATGTGATCGGAACTGACTGGCTCGACAAAGCAAACATGATAACTACTTCAAACAACGACATCAGCGTAAAACGCCGCAAATATTCAAGGACAATAACAAATCAATTTGGCCATAAAATATCACACAGTATAGTTACGCTGTTGTCACTTAGTTGTGCCTGACCCACGGTGTAAGATATATGCTGTTTAGGTGGGGACACTCGCCAGACTCGATCGACCAGATAAAGTAGCAAAGGCGCGCGCCGATAGGCCCGGTGACGGCAGCGGATACCTATCGGCAGTACGACGCAACTTCAACACAGAAAGATTTTCATTGGTTTATTCTCTCGTTATTATAGCAACCGGCGGTTCGCGGGAAATCCGAAATGATTGAGTGACGCACGAAAGTAGGTCACCGGGGAGAGGGCATGCACGCGTTCCTTGTCGGCGCACGCTCTCGCCTGCGTTCTAACCACGGTGTAAGAATAAGGAGAGGTGCTGACATTCTCCCCTCAACGCGCGCGAAAGCGCCTCTCGCTCGCGTCCAGATTATGTTCGGCTTGGTTGCAGCTGATTCGGCGCCGTCGTAGAGGGCGCTGCGGTATGCGGTCCCAGCCTCGGCGGGAAGGCGCGTGCTTCGCTGTCTTTGTGCGCTTTGTGCTTGCATGTGCGGCCGTGCTGTTTTGAAGGCACACTTTTTGTTCAAGCGCCTTTCATCATCTTGTGCTTGTGTATTGTCGCCACGGGCCCTCGAACAAGGTGGAAGCGGCCTTCTGAGAGTTTGAAATGGGTAGAAAGTGCTTCTTCACGAACTGCAATTCTGGATACCGAACTTGTGCGGAGCGTGTGCCTCTATTCTAAGTGCCGTCCGCCAGCGGTCGTCTAGAGCAGTGACGCCGTGTAAATCTTAGGGCAGACCGAACTCTAATGCCTACCGACCATGTTTGCGCCAAGCATTTTTC
The DNA here is from genome assembly GCF_013339745.2 of Dermacentor silvarum. Taxonomy (NCBI): domain Eukaryota; kingdom Metazoa; phylum Arthropoda; class Arachnida; order Ixodida; family Ixodidae; genus Dermacentor; species Dermacentor silvarum. The sequence continues at coordinate 89,042,250 of NC_051160.1, forward strand.
AGAGGATATGATATCGACGGCATATTACGCGGAGCTCGATAAAATGATGCTACTTGACGCACCAAAGAGCCGTGTTCTGTCTGCAAATACAGTTCCCACCTTATTTCCGAACTGTCCAAAGAACCTCACACGGTCAAATAAACCTCGAAAGCCGCTGCGGAAGATAGAACCTCCTGTGTGCCACAAAACCTGCTGTGTGCCACAGCAGTCTATGCAAATTTTGCTGCATGTATAAGGTATATATATATATATATATATATATATATATATATATACTGGGTGTCTTAACTATCATGCACCAAGCTTTAAAAATATGAAAATGTCTCATAGCTGGACAGAACCAAGGCAATGTTGTCGGTCGTCTCTTGGAGATAATCAGATTATTTTTTGCATTCCGCCTTATTACATAATTATTTTCATAACTGATTAATCAATTTTTCTAATGCTATAATTAGATAAAAAAGTGTGAACGAGAGAATTGCACAGCAACATGAAAGATTCCCGATAGAGCTTTTTGTTGCTCAATACGTGATACATAAAAGTGTTTTCCGAGCGTGAAAGAAACCCGCGAATTGACTGAAAATTGCCTCGAGGCACTTTGCGTGTATTCGTGGGCTTCTTTCACGCTCGGAAAAATACTTCTACGTAGCATGTATTGAGTAATAGAAAGCTGTACCGGGAGTCTTTCATGTTGCTCTCCAATTTTCTCATTGAAACTTTTAATATAATTATAATATTTGAGAAGTTGATTAATTAATTAAGACTAATCATGTAATTAGGCCAAATGTAAAAAAATAATGTCAGTATCTCCAAGGGACGGAAAACAACATTACCTTGGTTTATGTTCAGCTACGTGACATTTACATCTTTTTAAATCTTTGTGCACCCTGTTTAATACTGCTGTTTTCTGTGCAGATGTGTGCCTGATTTTCAAATTTGTGCCATCCTGGATACTGAATGTTTTTTTTACAATGCGCGTGCGGTGTATATTACACGCTTGCATGTTTTTATTGAACATTATTAATTGCATTGTGGGAGTGTATGAGAGCGTAAGCTTCTGGGAAGGCTATCCTCTACTAAAATTATCGAGCTGCTTCATGCACAATCTTTAATTATTCTGTCTTTGCAAAATAAAAAATAAAAGTCTATGAGATTATTGTGTGCTGGGTATAAGTGTATTTGTGTACAGGCTGTAGCATGCATTGTCCAATACGCTTACATTGGCACATTCTGATATGCAATTTAAGAAAAAAGAAAGCCACCTCTTAGATCCTGCAAGAGTCACTCGCTCCCCAAACGACGAAAGCCAAATGAATAATATACACAGGCTATGTTAAGTCGAATTGAAATAAAAAATATTTTCGCAAGTAAACTGTATTAGTGATATTGTAATCCAAGATAAAACGCCTGCCTTCGTCCCGCCTGATAAATTATCTTTTGAAAGATTTCTTTACAAAGCTATGTGCTTTGTCATCATAGGTTCTATCCAAGAACACCCACTTTGCTCTAGACCGTTGCATATCGCAAGCTTACGCCGTTTCATTTCTTAAATTATATCGCGCCCACACTGAATTCGCGTGACGATGCTTGAACGGTTTTCTGAGTTTGAATTTTCCGATGCAGTCACTATTTTCTTCTGATCGAGGGGTAGCACGCGGGCTTACGCTTTCATTTTTTTATGCTTGTATGCATGACTAGATAGGCCGCAACAAAATGTGCGCGCGAGCGGAATGTGAGTGGGCGTTGAGTGCTGCCCGATCGATCCGTGTTCACGTCATTCACGCCCTGCACAATATACGTTCATGTTAGCAAAGCATTCAGCCTGGTACACTTGTCACCTTAATCTGAAATAACGAATTTCCTTCGCGCTTTGAGTTTTACTGGCGCCACTATGAACGAAAATTTTGCGGAGGCAGAGGAATGCCAAGCCGCCGGCGCCGCTAAGCTGGGACCGCTGGCCGCGGCGCCATCTATCTGCTCGCAGCAGAGCTACTCGGTGCGCCCGCGCGTGGCCGAACATAATCTGGACGCTCGCTCGCGCGCAGTGTCAACCCCTAAATATTCTTCCACCGTGGATCTAACTGAAGTTGCGTCGTTCCGTCAATAGGTATCCGCTGCCGTCACCGCCCCCATAGACGCGCGCCCTTGCTACTTTATCTGGTCGATCGCGTCTAGCAAGCAAGCCGAGAAGTGTCCCCTCCTAAAGAGTATATATCTTACACCGTGGCCTGACCATAAGCAATTCAATATTCTTGTGCAGTAAGAATAATTGGTTACGCAATATACGTGGCGCGAGGGTGCAGAAAGACGTTGTAAAAGCTTTGTAGACAGCAGCTGAAAGTTTTGGCAATTTTTTTAAACAGCGGACCTGCTGTAAGTCGAGACTGCGCCGTCAGTCTTTCCCCCAGTGCAACGCAGGGGGAAGGTTCCCAGACCCACTGCTTGGGGCGCTCTGTTCGATCAGAGGCCACGTTGCCTGAGAAGCAGACCAATGAGGACGCGCTCCGGGGGAAGGGGAGGGAGAGGGGGAGCGTCTTTCTTGCCATGGATTACACTCGGCGCCAGCGGGTACGGGAGCTCGCCCGAGAGCGCCGTCGCCGGGCAAATTGCGGAATTAACAGCGAAAAGGCAGCGGCGGGAGACTAATCCGGAGCTACGCAAGAAGGAAACGCAAGTCAAGCGTATGTGGAAGAAACCTAACCTTGATTTGTATCAGCAAGAGGCAGAAGAAAGACGCAAGCGCCGAGCGATCCCTTTGACCGACGGTGCAAGAGATTCCCTCCACCGGGAATCACCGGGAAATATGTAATGTAATGCTCAGCAGTAACAGCCAAACATCACCCGTAATCACACGAAAACCACTAGAAAACAAACAATCACAGAAACTCACGCACAATCACAGAAATCCACAGATAAACACTGGAAATCACACAAAATCACAGAGACACACAAGAAAACCACAGCTGCGCTATTTCAGCAGATTTCATACTGGGTGTAGCTGGGTTAACTTTTTTTTCTGGAACACGTAACTTCTTTCTCCATTAAGTTCATGGAATTTGGGGATAGTAACCACAACGACGTTTGATCTGACCCACATTGCATGTCGTGCAGCTGCTGGCATGCACCATCGCTTGTCCTACAAGCTTTCAATGCGACACCCACACGTATGGCCGGTTTAACGGCACCACAAGAAAAAAGAATTCTATACATTTCAAACAGCACATATTCGTTTTATATGACTTGACCAGCCCGATGACAAGTAATTCTAACTATATTTCAGCCCCAACTCACAGCAATGCTTCTCATCTTTTATACATATTTCCTGTATATCATCGCAAGAGTAATTCTTCCAGTCAAATAAATACAATCATTATCTAAGACTGCTTGCACCGCGAATGTACGAACAGTTCACAGCCCAGTGTGGCTGATGCCACGGTACATCCAACCATGTAAACGCCAAAGAACAAGAAAATGTTGCTTGATGTTTCTTCAGTTTCTTCCGTTTCGATGGGACGATATATCTTTTTTACGGTGAGGATGAACAAGTCCAGTTTCAGTGATGGCGGAGAGCAACCAGCTGTGGTGATACCTTCATCGAAAAAAAAAGCCTACGCTTCAAAATTTATAAAAACAAAGCAATGAATGCTGCGCAACGACAGAGGCATCCTTCAAGAGAAAACAAGACTATGGATAAAATGTATCCCATAATCATGCTCCATTGGCTTTATCGACTTGATTGTACAGAAATAATTAAAAAATTATTCCGTTCATTTACATATATACATTTCTAGCCTCGTGGCTTGAGTAGGAGGAGCAAGGTGCAAATACGGAAAATTTTATTAATGGCTGAGTGGAAGCTTTTTCTGATTTCAAGAACTTTGTATCTGCGCATCCATTACCATGTACCAGGTCAAGCCCCTTTGAAGACAGTGCCTCGCGCACCCACAATGAGGCATTTTCAAGGAGGTGGCAACGCACCCTTTAGAAAACTCGCATAGGCGGCGGTGCCAGATTTCTTTCTAGGCAATATTGTAAGAAACTCTTCGGGCCTAAGGAACAAAACTCATGTCGGCTGTCATCATATCCACGAGTGCGCGCATATCGGATTCTACGGGTGGTGAAGCGCTGACACCACGGAAAATGGTCCCACAGCGGTCAAGCATACCTAGTCATCGTAGCGTGGCTCGTCCCATGTGCCGAAAGACAGCCTCCACCACAACAACAAGCTACAAATTCTGGCCTAGACGAGTACTTGTCGCACACTCATGTCGAGCAAGTACCGCGCATTCGTCAACTGAAAGTTCGGCCAAAACGTCGTAAAGAAATAAACAGTCCGACTCCATATTACGCGGCTGACCTGAATTATTGTCTGTTGTCACGCTCTGTTGTATATATATATATATATATATATATATATATACGCGTTCTGAGAGCACGCCGTCGCTTCGCAACACCATAAAGCTTTCTGTCGTACAGAACTATCGTTTCAATTTAGTCTTTTCTAGCATGCTTTCGAAATATTGCCTCAAGAGCCATTTCTGTGCCACCGGCAATAACACACTTATTCTCTGTAGCTGCTAGTTTTAAAAACTATCTTCTTACCTTTGAGGGTTCGTGTCCAGAATGAGCGACATAATGGGCATCAATCCTATGCGGTTTCCAGGTACCAGGTTCCATTGTGCGGCCACATAAATGTCGTCTTCGGTACAGATAGAAAGCGCTACATGAGTTCCGCGATGTGATTGTTCGTAACATTCAGAGGCCCAATTCAATGAGGAACATATCCCCACGCACTGGGAAAGAGCTTCCACAATTAACTCGTTCTCGGGAAATGCTTCACCATATGACCTATGCACTGCATTCACAGCCTTCCAATATGCAGTGATGCACAGACTGACTTTTCCTTCCTTTACTCGTTGAGTAAGAGTCACCAAATCAGCAACGCCACTGTAGGTGACAGGAATGCACTGAATGGCGATCAGTGTGGTCTGCACGTAATTACCCAGAAAGAACGTCCCTACCATCCATAAAACAAGCACCACATTACGGAAACCTCCGTCATTCAGGACCGATCCTGGTGGGCTTCTACCAAGAAGCGTAGCTACCATGAATACGATTACACGAAGCGTGTTGAAACGCCGATGAGCAAAGAATAGGCGCTTACTGTACCATAGGTTCAGAACAACGAATGCTGCGAGACATCCCAGAAGAAGGAATAGATAGAGATATGAAGCAGTAGAATCAATCAGTGAGAACTGCACTCCGCTGGTAGGTGAACTAAATATACAGAGTTCACCTGGAGGTTGCTGTGCTCTCATAAAGAATAAGGAGAAATGCGTAATCACAGCGGGATAATCAAGGAGGAACACGTCCGCACCTCGGCTTGCAATCAGTAAGCGTGAGTGTCCAGATGCTGCAAAATCTATCGAGACATTCTTCGTCCGGTAAGCTTCTAAGAGAGCTAGCGATTGCGGACGAATCTGGGGTATTTTGCTGGTAGGATTACCAGAACGAAATTCATCGAAATGCCTTGTGAAGACATCTGATGTCATACCAAATATAATTTTCTCAGGCCATTCAAGAAAGCCATGCGGAAAGTTGTCACCATAGAACAAAGACGACACTGCTGCTACCAAAAGTCTGACATCGCAACCCTTGTATCTGTCGCTCGGGACATTGAAGCCGTCTTTACGGACGATGATCAGCTGACAAAGGTGCGCCTTGAAATCTTGCAGTACGAGCTCGGTTGAATCTGATGAAACGAAAAATAGCACATGATGACACTCTGCCACGCCGGAAAGCGTTTTTCTGATTAGCGCACTGTGATTGAAATACCACGGAATAAAAACGAGTCTTTTTATTTTCATTACGTCTACCTCCTGCGCAGCGGAGAAACGCAGTTCGGTTTCGAATTCTTCGTTAAGTGCTTTTGAAGTTCCTTCAAGTAGTTTCACCGCAACGGGTGACGAAGAGGCGTACAAGTGCAAGTGTGGCCTGAAGTTTGGAGGATATATCAGAATACGAATAGCGTCCGATGAATTCGCAGCAGCAAGAGCAGATAACATGGTGGATCCTAATGTCATTGCATCACTCGTAAATATTTAAAGACAACAAGAAAGAAGAACACTCTCATGCCGAATAAGATTTCGCACTTTACGAAGAAGTGTTTCAAGCATATACCTCGCGCCGTCTTGTACGTTGACTCTCCTTATATGACTGTAACCTCGCTCAATAGCCAACCACTCGAACGCAGTGAGCGATTCTATAAAGGTTTCACTTCATAAAACACATATGAGCGAACGAGTATGAAAAGAGCGGGTATTCGGCAATAGTAACAGTTTTCATGTGACTTCAGCGATAAACATGAAATATGATACTGAAGAAAAATCTTATTTTTGTCCATACGCATCCGTATTCTCCTCCGCTATCAATACTGAAGCAATCAATTCAGAATGATACTGTGAGTCCAGGCAGTAAAAAAAAAAAATGTCACAGACTTTTCTAAGCAGAGAGAAAACACTATGGAAGGTAACAGTTTCGCCTTTATCATAACAGTTAAAAAAAGTCCCTGAAAGGCAACTTCATAGCAGGAAATAAGCACACAAAGCAATCATTCGGCAACCTTCAACAATACAGGCCTTTAGACTTCCTTAGCTTGATTTTACTGTTGTAGCGCGCTGAGCGCCGACGAAACGATACTGGCCTTTCTGGATGTCTTGTGAACGCTACGGGACGCCGGACGTTATGAAGTCTGCAATAACAGGAGCAGTGCAAGTTACTTGTCGTTAAGCGCAAATGTCTTTAGAGGTATATCGATTGAGTTCACGCGTTTAAATATGCCCAGGTCCGAGAAAACGCTTCGTACAGCGCTGCTTCCCTTAAGTCCCTGTGAAAAGAGTGGAGAACTAAATAGTTCGCAAACAAGAACTTCACAACTCCTCTTCCGTCTCTGACATAAGTATTAGCTCACCGTTTCATCACTGCGCCATTAATAATAGTAAATCCTGTGAGTGGACGGAAAACATAACGTTTAATAAAATACCAGCACTTTTCTCTTATGAAAAAAAATCGAGTGTAAGAAAGCACTATCCTCTAAACCAGTTCAACTTCGTTTATTAACGTTACTGCAATGCTGCAAACTAGGCCTTCCCGTAAAACACTGCCAAGCTAATGGAAGAAAAGCGTGCAATTTATCGACCGCGCGTAGAAGTCAGCATGGCAGAAAAGTGCTTAAAGCTGAAATAAACAAATCAATCCTCTTGCCCCTAGCCTTTTATTTTCAAACGGCTGCCTTCAGTGACAAAACATCGGCTCTTGTTCTTGGCTGGCACTCCCCCTAACAAAGCAATCAGTCGTCCATAAAACTTAGTGAGCACGAGTCAATCTCTCGTTTCTAGTAGCGTAAACAAAAAAAACTATTTTAACGAAATGTGTATTAGTAATGCAAAATGCACTCCTTAATAGTTTCCATAGCAACGTGGGAAGCATTGATGTCATAAATGTGCACCCCACTAACAAATAATCAAAACATATGAACGCCGCTTAATAGTGAGTAAATAAAGAGCAGCTTAAAACACGGTTTATCTCTCCCCTTCATGACCTACTTCAAGGGCGATCTGTCCCCTTTGTCACGTGTATTTATAGAAGACGCGCCGACACTATGTCAGTACCGAAAGACATGCTCCCTCTATATCCTTGTCTAAAAGCATCGTCAGCTTTCGTTTATTACGACTATGCGCTCTTTGGCTACCGGTTTTTGCTGCCCTAACGCATTGCAACACACACCACATCAGATGAAATTAATTGATTGAGCATAGACAGGGAACCATTATAGCGATAACAATTATAATGACAATCTAGGCACGCTCGCGCATTCGACACCGCTGTTGGCGTCGTCTACGTCATGCGGTCCTCGTACTGACGGAGCGTGCGTGGCACGCGCATGGCTGGTTCGAATGCCGCCAGAGACGCCAGAGACGAGCTGTGCATTTCCCTGCAATAGCGACGAAGCCAAGTGAATGATCGATAACGCTTTGCCAAATCTTCTCAGCTCGAACAAGTCCAGCAGTTTCCACTAGTTTCCACTTCTGCATTATCGTTACGTGCAGATATATAATCGTTCTATACTGCGTGACTGTGTGCATAAACGTTTCACACCTGTAACGCTCCTTTCAGCATTCTTCATTGCGCCATCTTTGTGACACGCCTTGTCCCTGCTGTGTCTCGCGTGCTACGTTGGGCCACGTGGCTTTCGCGCATTGTTCGAATGTCGTATGAGGAGATGGAGAGCAACAAAAAGCCTTGCATTCACTTGCATTGCTTCGCCTTCTGCTGAAATGCTTGTTCTTTTTATTATTTGAGGTGGTTTGGTGACCCGTAATGTTTAAGACACAAAGTAAATGATTTCTTCCCGCTGCTTATGTCGAATGGCTTGCAATTTCATAGCACGTCATTTGTTGTAGGGTCACCTGAAATCGTTACTTCAGTTACGTAAAGAGTGGCGCACAGTCATAAACCTTAGTAAGCGCAAGTGAATCTCATTCTTTCCATGCACACAGTTGCCCGCTATAAAATCAACTCAGCTGATTTAGGAACCACGTCATGTTATAGATGCATCGGAGTACATATCACACCTTCGCTATTTTAGACCCCGCAAATTGAAACCACCATCGCTAATGCTTCCCGCACCCTTGAGCATCTTCAGCGCAATTTCAGGCATCTTCAGTAAGAAGAAAAACACCATCTCCTCAAATTAAAACCACACAATTGTTGTCCCTCAACTAGAATATGCACTGTAACCCTTATTAGTAACACCTAAGCACTGGTTTGGCAGCCATATAGGATGGTGCCAGCTGCTCTATACGCAAAATTATTCGAACAACGTCAACATCACTTCATTGAAACAATCAGTATACTTTAGCTTGCACCACGCCGCATAACCAGACGCAGGCGCCTTCTAGACATAATTTGCTATCACCAACAGTCACGACAAGTCCTTCCCAGACCTCTCTTGAACCACAGTGACCCACTAGCACGTAATAATGTCTCCACCTCAGTGATAATCACACTTCTTTCTCCAATGCAATGGTAAACAGTTATTTGCATATGATATCGTTGCCTGTTTTTCCATGAGGAGCTAATTCGACATTTCAAGAAAACGTGTGCTCTTCCACATCAACTATGGCCGCGTGTCTGCTATAGACGTTCGCATTTTTTATCCATCTATATTAGTAGTAGTAAAACTTTATTATATTCAGAAACCGGACAAGCTCCTACCCTAGTCCTCAGAGGGGGTAGGGGGTTAAAGACGAAGTTTGTCCAGCAGGGTGGAGTCCCTATTCCAAGGCCCCACTAGCACGGGCCATCCGTTCAGCTCTTTGGATCAGTCGTAGCTGATCTTCCATGGCCTCGCTAGACAGCAGCGCCTCCCATTCGTTGCACGTGCCGTTTGTTTCGTGTTCTCCGTGTTCTCCACACTCCCACGTTATGTGAAAGAGTGTTGTGTGTGCTCCA